>NC_060190.1:5052480-5143471 GCF_021184085.1 Oncorhynchus gorbuscha
AATCGAATCCCTGAGCTGACAAGGTAAACATCGTCGTTCTGCCGCTGAACAAGGCAGTTAACCCACTGTTCCTAGGCCGTCATTGAAAATAAGGGTTAGTTCTTAACTGACTTGCCTTGGTAAAAAAAAAAAAGCAAGTCATAACCAACCAAGTCATAAACCGCTGGTTCTCTTCTAAATACAGAATGAGGGCCATATACCAGCATTGGTAGAATGACTGATGATAGTGTGAGTATTGGGTTGAGACACAGCTGCAGAGAGACAGGACATCTTAAAAGCTTCCAACTAACAATAAGCCTCCTATCTAATCATTCTAGTGACATTTTTAAAGCTTCTGAGAGAACTGATTACAGGCCTTAGTTCAACCAAGACAAAGCCTCCTATCTAAACATTAACAGCATTAGGGTCATGTCAGGTAATACATCATGTACAAAGACCTCTATATTACGGCTGAGAACAGCACTTTAAAATCTTCATACAATGAATGACTGTAAGCTAATCTACCGTAACTGTATCATGCCAACACAGTGAGTCAGTGTACCTGGACAGGTCCAGACCTGGGTGAAGGAGTGATGCTAGCGGAATCCATCCAGTTCATAAACCATACTCTCCAATCACCATCTCTCTCTCTCTCTCTCTCTCTGTCTCTGTCTCTCTCTCTCTCTCTCTCTCTCTCTCTCTCTCTCTCTCTCTCTCTCTCTCTCTCTCTCTCTCTCTCTCTCTCTCTCTCTCTCTCTCTCTCTCTCTCTCTCTCTCTGTCTCTGTCTCTGTCTCTGTCTCTCTCTCTCTCTCTCTCTTCCTGTCTCTCTCTCTCTCTAAACATCCACCTGGAATTCAGTGCGTGTGTGTGTGTGTGTGTGACCGTAGACAGAAGGTCTGGTGTTCCATGGGACCGTGGCCACGTTCCCAATCCCACTCTGGGAATATCTCTCATCAGCCTCTGTCATCATTTCCAAATGGAATTGGCCCATTTACTTTGCACTGTACACTACTGAGTGTGTTTTCTCTTGCTCAAATAATTGCCGCCACGGATTTCAAGAAATGTTGCGTATATTTTCTAACGTGATTGAGTCATATTTCTTTGCAAACTTTCTGTTGAAGCTTGCATCGATGCATGCTTCAAAAATAGGTACAAACAGAGTAGTGCCTTCCTTGCTCCGTTTCGCATACTTTGATTTGGACTCGTACTCCGACCCCCCCCCCCCCCCCCCCCCCCCCCAGTGCTCCAGCTCGCAGCACTGTAGCATTTTGAGAAACACCCTCCGATTTCGGAATGAAATGCTGACTATTCACATCTCATATGTTGCATGACTACAATATTTTAGCTTGATACGTTTAGAAATACATGCTGTGTTAATTTTGGCATGTTTACCTGCTACGTACCCTGAAAAACAAGCCCATCATAAGTCAATAAGGCTAGCTACTAGTACTGGGAGCTTGCCAGATAGCCACGAAGAATTGTTAGCTACTAAACCAAAAATAACCTAATAATTTAAATAATCTAGCTCACATAATATTCGTTTTAGGTCGTTTTTTCCTGTTAAATTATCTGTTTAGCTACATTATTATAATTCACAAATAGCTAACTGATAGTTATGAAAACGTTTTCTTTGTGTGTATCTTGTTTCGTCTCTATTGCCATTGTTGTCCTGGCTGGAAGACGGTCCAGTGAATGAGTGCTGTAACATTAAGTCCATCGTAAGTCAATAGGGATAACTGGCTATCTTGCCCTGAAGAATTGGAAGCTACCCATGAAAAAATGTTCATCTACATTGCATAACATTAGCTTTAGGTCATTTTTGCAAATGAAACTAGCTGGCTAGCTAGATCATTCCAATTGACATATCTAGCTGATAATTCTGAAGTAAAACGCTTGCTTTGTGTATATCTTGTTTCGTCTATTGTTGCCATTGTCCTGGGGTGAAGCATAAGGTAATACAGTAGGGGAGTGCGAGTGCTCCCCCTACCAGTTGGAGAATTGGGGAGGACGGGCTCATGGTAATGGCTGGAGTGGAATAGGCGGAATGGTATTTGTCACATGTGCCGAATACAACAGGTATTGCAGTTTTAAGAAAAATACAAATGAAAATAAAAGTAACAAATAATTAATCATATGTACATGTAGGTAGATTTAAAGTGACTATGCATAGATCATAAACAAAGAGTAGCAGCAGCGTAAAAGGGGGGTGCGTAGTCTTGTGGCGTGGGGGTGGGGCCACAGTGTCTCCTGACCCCTCCTGTCTCAGCCTCCAGTATTTATGCTGCAGTAGTTTATGTGTCAGGGGCTAGGGTCAGTTTGTTATATCTGGAGAATTTCTCCTGTCTTATCCAGTGTCCTGTGTGAATTTAAGTATGCTCTCTCTAATTCTCTCTTTCTTTCTCTAAGGTAAACTGAGCCCTAGGACCATGCCTCACGACTACCTGGCATGATGACTCCTTGCTGTCCCCAGTCCACCTGGCCGTGCTGCTGCTCCAGTTTCAACTGTTCTGCCTTATTATTATTATTGGACCATGCGGGTCATTTATGAACATTTGAACATCTAGGCCATGTTCTGTTATAATCTCCAGCCGGCACAGCCAGAAGAGGACTGGCCACCTCTCATAGCCTGGATCCTCTCTAGGTTTCTTCCTAGGTTTTGGCCTTTCTAGGGAGTTTTTCCTAGCCACCGTGCTTCTACACCTGCATTGCTTGCTGTTTGGGGTTTTAGGCTGGGTTTCTGTACAGCACTTTGAGATATCAGCTGATGTAAGAAGGGCTATATAAATACATTTTATTTTATTTTATTTGGGGTAGAAGCTGTCAAGAACCCTTTTTGACCTAGACTTGGCACTCCGGTAATGCTTGCAGTGTAGGCCTTCCTCTGACACTGCCTGGTATAGCGGTCCTGGATGTTAGGAAGCTTGGTCCCGGATATATACTGGGCCGTACGCACTACCCTCTGTGCCATTCCATTCGCTCCGTTCCAGCCATTATTATGAGCCGTTCTCCCCTCAGCAGCCTCCACTGACTTCAGTGATACCATAACATAACACTCCTACAAACATGGCTATTCACTGTTACAGTAAAACAGCGTTGCTGTTCAGAAGTAACGATACACTGGCCTATAAGTATATAACATGACAGCTGTGTGTGATGCCTACCTTCACAAGTCAATACCGTCTCAATCTTCATAGAGGGTGGAAAGACAGCTAGCTATCACTGTTAGAACAACGCTGCTGTTCTTCAGTCTTTGGCAACACTACAGATTAAACTGTGACGCCTACCTTCACAAGCCAAACCCAAGAGATTGATATCTGGTGCTGAGAGAGAGAGAGAGAGAGAGAGAGAGAGAGAGAGAGAGAGAGAGAGAGAGAGAGAGAGAGCCTCCATCACTGACCCACATGGAAATAAAGCACACACACCCTCCACCCTTATCCTGCCAGATTCAACCAACTCCGAACCAGTCAGAGACACAGGATCTCCTCTCACCTGATCTTCCCAAACAACACATGTATAAATAATGACAGTGATGTCAAGTTACAATACGTCCTGTATTTTTGGTTTTATGCCCATGTTGTCAGTGACAGATTAGGAACAACACACCTGATATTGTTTCTCTCTAGCACCAGTGGGTAGTGTTCAGCATCCCTTAGAGTACCTGGTCACACCCAGGTCACACAATAATACATATGGCATTTAGCAGACGCTTTCACACAAAGTGACTTACAGTCACGCAGGCATACATTTTATGTTTGGGTGGTCCTGGGAATAGTCCCTTACAGTACATAGATGACAATGACGTATGTCTTCTCTGAAACAAAAACCCTGATATTCCTATCACATGAACACCAATGGGCAGTGTTCCACTGAGTAACCTGGTCAGTGGTCCCACCCCTATAGTCTACTCTCAGTGTTCCACTGAGTAACCTGGTCAGTGGTCCCACCCCTATAGTCTACTCTCAGTGTTCCATAGTGTAACCTGGTCAGTGGTCCCACCCCTATAGTCTACTCTCAGTGTTCCATAGTGTAACCTGGTCAGTGGTCCCACCCCTATAGTCTACTCTCAGTGTTCCATAGTGTAACCTGGTCAGTGGTCCCACCCCTATAGTCTACTCTCAGTGTTCCATAGTGTAACCTGGTCAGTGGTCCCACCCCTATAGTCTACTCTCAGTGTTCCATAGTGTAACCTGGTCAGTGGCCCCACCCCTATAGTCTACTCTCAGTGTTCCATAGTGTAACCTGGTCAGTGGTCACACCCCTATAGTCTACTCTCAGTGTTCCATAGTGTAACCTGGTCAGTGGTCACACCCCTATAGTCTACTCTCAGTGTTCCACTGAGTAACCTGGTCAGTGGTCACACCCTATAGTCTACTCTCAGTGTTCCACTGAGTAACCTGGTCAGTGGTCCCACCCCTATAGTCTACTCTCAGTGTTCCACCTGGTCAGTGGTCACACCCCTATAGTCTACTCTCAGTGTTCCACTGAGTAACCTGGTCAGTGGTCCCACCCCTATAGTCTACTCTCAGTGTTCCATAGTGTAACCTGGTCAGTGGTCACACCCCTATAGTCTACTCTCCAGTCACACACACCCCTATAGTCTACTCTCAGTGTTCCACTGAGTAACCTGGTCAGTGGTCCCACCCCTATAGTCTACTCTCAGTGTTCCATAGTGTAACCTGGTCAGTGGTCTCACCCCTATAGTCTACTCTCAGTGTTCCACTGAGTAACCTGGTCAGTGGTCACACCCTATAGTCTACTCTCAGTGTTCCACTGAGTAACCTGGTCAGTGGTCCCACCCCTATAGTCTACTCTCAGTGTTCCATAGTGTAACCTGGTCAGTGGTCCCACCCCTATAGTCTACTCTCAGTGTTCCACTGAGTAACCTGGTCAGTGGTCCCACCCCTATAGTCTACTCTCAGTGTTCCATAGTGTAACCTGGTCAGTGGTCTCACCCCTATAGTCTACTCTCAGTGTTCCACTGAGTAACCTGGTCAGTGGTCACACCCCTATAGTCTACTCTCAGTGTTCCACTGAGTAACCTGGTCAGTGGTCCCACCCCTATAGTCTACTCTCAGTGTTCCATAGTGTAACCTGGTCAGTGGTCTCACCCCTATAGTCTACTCTCAGTGTTCCACTGAGTAACCTGGTCAGTGGTCCCACCCCTATAGTCTACTCTCAGTGTTCCATAGTGTAACCTGGTCAGTGGTCCCACCCCTATAGTCTACTCTCAGTGTTCCACTGAGTAACCTGGTCAGTGGTCACACCCCGATAGTCTACTCTCAGTGTTCCATAGTGTAACCTGGTCAGTGGTCACACCCCTATAGTCTACTCTCAGTGTTCCATAGTGTAACCTGGTCAGTGGTCCCACCCCTATAGTCTACTCTCAGTGTTCCACTGAGTAACCTGGTCAGTGGTCCCACCCCTATAGTCTCCTCTCAGTGTTCCATAGTGTAACCTGGTCAGTGGTCTCACCCCTATAGTCTACTCTCAGTGTTCCACTGAGTAACCTGGTCAGTGGTCACACCCCTATAGTCTACTCTCAGTGTTCCATAGTGTAACCTGGTCAGTGGTCACACCCCTATAGTCTACTCTCAGTGTTCCATAGTGTAACCTGGTCAGTGGTCTCACCCCTATAGTCTACTCTCAGTGTTCCACTGAGTAACCTGGTCAGTGGTCCCACCCCTATAGTCTACTCTCAGTGTTCCATAGTGTAACCTGGTCAGTGGTCACACCCCTATAGTCTACTCTCAGTGTTCCATAGTGTAACCTGGTCAGTGGTCCCACCCCTATAGTCTACTCTCAGTGTTCCACTGAGTAACCTGGTCAGTGGTCACACCCCGATAGTCTACTCTCAGTGTTCCATAGTGTAACCTGGTCAGTGGTCACACCCCTATAGTCTACTCTCAGTGTTCCATAGTGTAACCTGGTCAGTGGTCCCACCCCTATAGTCTACTCTCAGTGTTCCACTGAGTAACCTGGTCAGTGGTCCCACCCCTATAGTCTACTCTCAGTGTTCCATAGTGTAACCTGGTCAGTGGTCCCACCCCTATAGTCTACTCTCAGTGTTCCACTGAGTAACCTGGTCAGTGGTCACACCCCTATAGTCTACTCTCAGTGTTCCATAGTGTAACCTGGTCAGTGGTCACACCCCTATAGTCTACTCTCAGTGTTCCATAGTGTAACCTGGTCAGTGGTCCCACCCCTATAGTCTACTCTCAGTGTTCCACTGAGTAACCTGGTCAGTGGTCACACCCCTATAGTCTCCTCTCAGTGTTCCATAGTGTAACCTGGTCAGTGGTCTCACCCCTATAGTCTACTCTCAGTGTTCCACTGAGTAACCTGGTCAGTGGTCACACCCCTATAGTCTACTCTCAGTGTTCCATAGTGTAACATGCACCGCCCTAACTAAACCAATGGAGGCGTTAGGAGTCTCATTTCTTCTTCCTCCTCCTTCAATCTTGGCTGTAAGATGACCAGACCAGCATTGTGTTGTGTAATAAACTGTCCCAGGGAAAGAGGAGAGCCTGACAAAAGATAAGCTGCACGTCCCTTGTTGACCAAACCTGAGGAGTTGTTGAAGGTGAAGTAAAAGGTACCCAAACATGGAAAGAATTTGGAAATAGCCACCTTTTATACCAGAATCCTCAGTTAGATTGTACTACTCCCACACACACACACAACCAGCCTCTCCCCCCTACACACACACACACACACACACACACACACACACACACACACACACACACACACACACACACACACACACACACACACACACACACACACACACACACACACACACACACACACACACACACACACACACACACACACACACACACACACACACACACACACAGAGAGAGAGAGTCTATTGTGAAAACCACATATGCTGAGACTTCCGGCAATGGCGAAGCTCAAACAAGATGTGTCTGCATAGTGTCCTCGAACTTTCAAACAATTTTAAGGCATTTTGACACACATAAAATATGCCCGATATGTCAAAGCCTCAGATGAAGCATGAAAAAATGCCCCTCTCTGACAGCCCTTCTTTGGCCTCGGCGGATGCTAACGCGGAAGAAGCACCAGCATGGTTCAGAATGGAGATGGACGAGGGTATAACAAAGATCCAAGAGACACTTTCTGAACACCTCAGCAAAATTGATGTACTGGTCGATAAACTCCACGAAGACCAGAAAGTCACAAAGGGACGAGTGACAAAGTTAGAAAAAGACCATGCTGACCACCAGGCTGCCATCCTGGACCAAAAAATACAAGACGTTGGAAGACGCCATCTCTAAACTCAAGGAGAAATTTGATTATTATGAAAATATCCAAAGGCGCTCGAATTTGAGACTTCAAGGTTTCCCGGAGGCCGTAAAGGGAAGAGACACGATCTCCTTTCTACAGGAATTGATTCCCAAAATTCTGGATCTACCCCCTCCCGCGTACTCACTGGAGATCGAGAGGGCCCATCGCACCCTACGGAGGCGGCTGCCTGGCCAGGTTGCACACAGGGCATTCGTCATTACATTTCTACGGTACCAGGACACTGTTCGCATCCTCTCTGCTGCCCGAGCAAAGGGAGAGCTCAAGTACGGAGATGCCAGAATCATGATCTTTTCGGCTCTTTCTCCCACACTACACAAGAGGAGGATGGCTTTTCTCCCCACTGAAGAGACTTCTGCGTCAGGCTGGCTTGGCATATGGCCTGCGCTAACCAGCGACTTTGTGGATCGAAACCAAGAATGGTGAGCACACATTTGACTCTGTGAAGATGGCTGAAACATACATGAGGAATGAACTTCCTGACTTGTTCACGTCTACTACACCCCGAGGAACTGTCTTTCATGTCTCCTACACCCGAGGAACTGTCTTTCACGTCTACTACACCCCGAGGAACTGTTTTTCACGTCTCCTACACCCCGAGGAACTGTCTTTCACGTCTACTACACCCAGAGGAACTGTCTTTCACGTCTCCTACACCCCGAGGAACTGTCTTTCACGTCTCCTACACCCCGAGGAACTGTCTTTCACGTCTCCTACACCCCGAGGAACTGTCTTTCACGTCTCCTACACCCCGAGGAACTGTCTTTCACGTCTACTACAGCCAGAGGAACTCTTTCACGTCTACTACACCCAGAGGAACTGTCTTTCACGTCTACTACACCCCGAGGAACTGTCTTTCACGTCTACTACACCCCGAGGAACTGTCTTTTGAACTTGGATACAGTGGATAGTGAACTGTTAGCACATGAGGAAACAAGAAAATGACTCATATGATCGACTGGCTGGCTGGCTGGCTGGATGGATGGCTGGCTGGCTGGCTAGATGGATGGCTGGCTAGATGGCTAACATGATAATGACTGGAGAGGTGAAGATGGATCATAGCTAATGTTGGCTGAGCAATTTATCCAGCTCGCTAAGTTTACAAGGGTGTCGTTTGAGCCACTATACATCCTCACTCTGCCAGGTAGTTACATTTCTGCTGTATACTTTTACGCAGAGAGGTCCAGTCGGGTTTGGTAAATAGTTATGTGGCTTTTGAGTAGAATTATCAGCTCTATTAAGCTACTCAATAACAGTTGTTCACAGTCCTGAGGAAATGCATCTAGTCTTCAGGGAGTCTTATGGAACATTGTACAAGTCTGAAGGAGATTCCCCTGCCACAATGTATGGGGTTTTGAACAAACTCAATGTACAAACTTTAACTGATGAGGATAGAAAGCACTTGGAGGAAGAGATTACGTCAGAGGAAATTAGGGAATCCATTTTCAACACCGCTGGGGGAAAATCACCAGGGTTAGACGGATTCCCTATTGATTTCTATCGATCCTTTTTACCCAAACTAATTGAGCCTCTTTGCAGTATGTTTAATTATGCCATAGAGACAGAAAAGCTCCCAGACACACTTGACCAGGCACTGATCACAGTTTTGTCAAAACCTGGGAAAGATCCTCTGCTTTGTGGGTCGTATAGACCAATATCTCTATTGAACACTTCATATAAGATTCTTGCGAAACTCATCGCTCTTAGACTGGATACGTTTCTTCCGGACTTGGTTGATATGGACCAAACAGGCTCCGGACTTGGTTGATATGGACCAAACAGGCTCCGGACTTGGTTGATATGGACCAAACAGGCTCCGGATTTGGTTGAGATGGACAAAACAGGCTCCGGACTTGGTTGATATGGACCAAACAGGCTCCGGACTTGGTTGATATGGACCAAACAGGCTCCGGACTTGGTTGATATGGACCAAACAGGCTCCGGACTTGGTTGAGATGGACCAAACAGGCTCCGGACTTGGTTGAGATGGACAAAACAGGCTCCGGACTTGGTTGATATGGACCAAACAGGCTCCGGACTTGGTTGATATGGACCAAACAGGCTCCGGACTTGGTTGATATGGACCAAACAGGCTCCGGACTTGGTTGAGATGGACAAAACAGGCTCCGGACTTGGTTGAGATGGACAAAACAGGCTCCGGACTTGGTTGATATGGAACAAACAGGCTCCGGACTTGGTTGATATGGACCAAACAGGCTCCGGACTTGGTTGAGATGGACAAAACAGGCTCCGGACTTGGTTGAGATGGACAAAACAGGCTCCGGACTTGGTTGATATGGAACAAACAGGCTCCGGACTTGGTTGATATGGAACAAACAGGCTCCGGACTTGGTTGATATGGACCAAACAGGCTTTGTAAGAAACCGTTCATCTCCTGATAATATCAGAAGATTATTTAATATTCTGCGTTATGTAGAGAATGACCAAGAATCTGTAGTGGGGGCTTCATTATGACCGCATAGAATGGTGTTATGCAGGTGAATGAGGACCCAAAAGCGACTTGGCGAAAACAGAGTTTTTAATCCAGTAAGATACTTAACAAAACAAAAGGCATAATACTTCTCGTAAAGACGAGAACAGACTGGAGACTTGATCGAGAACTGCAGGTTGCCTCGGGAAGGCACTTGAACCTAGCAGACTCAGACACCTGCTCACCACGCAGCATCTGAGGGAAACACGACACGACAGGGCAAAACATAGACACAGCACGGTGAATATAGACAAGGATCCGACAGGGCAGGTACGGAAAACAAGGAGAGAAATAGGGACTCTAATCAGGGAAAAGGATCGGGAACAGGTGTGGGAAGACTAAATGATTGATTAGGGGAATAGGAACAGCTGGGAGCAGGAACGGA
Organism: Oncorhynchus gorbuscha; assembly: GCF_021184085.1. NCBI lineage: Eukaryota > Metazoa > Chordata > Actinopteri > Salmoniformes > Salmonidae > Oncorhynchus > Oncorhynchus gorbuscha. The sequence continues at coordinate 5,062,666 of NC_060190.1, forward strand.
ACGATAGAGAGAAGAGAGAGCGAGAGAGTGAGAGAGGGAGGGGAGAGAGAGGGATAGAAAGAGGGAAAGAACCTAATAAGACCAGCAGAGGGAAACGAATAGAAGGGGAAGCACAGGGACAAAACATGATAATTAATGACAAAACATGACAGTACCCCCCACTCACCGAGCGCCTCCTGGCGCACTCGAGAGGAACCCTGGCGGCAACGGAGGAAATCATCAATAAGTGAACGGTCCAGCACGTCCCGAGACGGAACCCAACTCCTCTCCTCAGGACCGTAACCCTCCCAATCCACTAAGTATTGGTGACCCCGTCCCCGAGAACGCATGTCCATGATCTTACGTACCTTGTAAATAGGTGCGCTCTCGACAAGGACGGGAGGGGGGAGGGAAGACGAACGGGGGTGCGAAGAAAGGGCTTGACACAGGAGACATGGAAGACAGGATGGACGCGACGAAGATGTCGCGGAAGAAGCAGTCGCACAGCGACAGGATTGACGACCTGGGAGACACGGAACGGACCAATGAACCGCGGAGTCAACTTACGAGAAGCTGTCGTAAGAGGAAGGTTGCGAGTGGAAAGCCACACTCTCTGGCCGCAACAATACCTTGGACTCTTAATCCTGCGTTTATTGGCGGCTCTCACAGTCTGTGCCCTGTAACGGCAAAGTGCAGACCTCACCCTCCTCCAGGTGCGCTCACAACGTTGGACAAACGCTTGAGCGGAGGGAACGCTGGACTCGGCAAGCTGGGATGAGAACAGAGGAGGCTGGTAACCCAGACTACTCTGAAACGGAGATAACCCGGTAGCAGACGAAGGAAGCGAGTTGTGAGCGTATTCTGCCCAGGGAGCTGTTCTGCCCAAGACGCAGGGTTTCTGAAAGAAAGGCTGCGTAGTATGCGACCAATCGTCTGATTGGCCCTCTCTGCTTGACCGTTAGACTGGGGATGAAACCCGGAAGAGAGACTGACGGACGCACCAATCAAACGACAGAACTCCCTCCAAAACTGTGACGTGAATTGCGGACCTCTGTCTGAAACGGCGTCTAACGGGAGGCCATGAATTCTGAACACATTCTCGATGATGATTTGTGCCGTCTCCTTAGCGGAAGGAAGTTTAGCGAGGGGAATGAAATGTGCCGCCTTAGAAAACCTATCGACAACCGTAAGAATCACAGTCTTCCCCGCAGACAAAGGCAGACCGGTAATGAAGTCTAGGGCGATGTGAGACCATGGTCGAGAAGGAATGGGGAGCGGTCTGAGACGACCGGCAGGAGGAGAGTTACCCGACTTAGTCTGCGCGCAGTCCGAACAAGCAGCCACGAAACGGCGCGTGTCACGCTCCTGAGTCGGCCACCAAAAGCGCTGGCGAATAGACGCAAGAGTGCCTCGAACACCGGGATGACCAGCTAACTTGGCAGAGTGAGCCCACTGAAGAACAGCCAGACGAGTGGAAACAGGAACGAAAAGGAGGTTACTAGGACAAGCGCGCGGCGACGCAGTGTGCGTGAGTGCTTGCTTAACCTGTCTTTCAATTCCCCAGACTGTTAACCCGACAACACGCCCATAAGGAAGAATCCCCTCGGGATCAGTAGAAGCCACAGAAGAACTAAACAGACGGGATAAGGCATCAGGCTTGGTGTTTTTGCTACCCGGACGGTAAGAAATAACAAACTCGAAACGAGCAAAAACAACGCCCAACGAGCTTGACGGGCATTAAGTCGTTTGGCAGAACGGATGTACTCAAGGTTCTTATGGTCTGTCCAAACGACAAAAGGAACGGTCGCCCCCTCCAACCACTGTCGCCATTCGCCTAGGGCTAAGCGGATGGCGAGCAGTTCACGGTTACCCACATCATAGTTGCGCTCAGATGGCGACAGGCGATGAGAAAAATAAGCGCAAGGATGAACCTTATCGTCAGACTGGAAGCGCTGGGAAAGAATGGCTCCCACGCCTACCTCTGAAGCGTCAACCTCGACAATGAATTGTCTAGTGACGTCAGGAGTAACGAGGATAGGAGCGGACGTAAAACGTTCTTTTAGAAGATCAAAAGCTCCCTGGGCGGAACCGGACCACTTAAAACACGTCTTGACAGAAGTAAGAGCTGTGAGAGGGGCAGCAACTTGACCGAAATTACGAATGAAACGCCGATAGAAATTAGCGAAACCTAAAAAGCGCTGCAACTCGACACGTGACCTTGGAACGGGCCAATCACTGACAGCTTGGACCTTAGCGGAATCCATCTGAATGCCTTCAGCGGAAATAACGGAACCGAGAAAAGTAACGGAGGAGACATGAAAAGAGCACTTCTCAGCCTTTACGTAGAGACAATTCTCTAAAAGGCGCTGTAGAACACGTCGAACGTGCTGAACATGAATCTCGAGTGACGGTGAAAAAATCAGGATATCGTCAAGATAGACAAAAACAAAGATGTTCAGCATGTCTCTCAGAACATCATTAACTAATGCCTGAAAAACAGCTGGCGCATTGGCGAGACCAAACGGCAGAACCCGGTACTCAAAATGCCCTAACGGAGTGTTAAACGCCGTTTTCCACTCGTCCCCCTCTCTGATGCGCACGAGATGGTAAGCGTTACGAAGGTCCAACTTAGTAAAGCACCTGGCTCCCTGCAGAATCTCGAAGGCTGATGACATAAGGGGTAACGATTCTTAACCGTTATGTCATTCAGCCCTCGATAATCCACGCAGGGGCGCAGAGTACCGTCCTTCTTCTTGACAAAAAGAACCCCGCCCCGGCCGGAGAGGAAGAAGGCACTATGGTACCGGCGTCAAGAGACACAGATAAATAATCCTCGAGAGCCTTACGTTCGGGAGCCGACAGAGAGTATAGTCTACCCCGAGGAGGAGTGGTCCCCGGAAGGAGATCAATACTACAATCATACGACCGGTGAGGAGGAAGGGAGTTGGCTCGGGACCGACTGAAGACCGTGCGCAGATCATGATATTCCTCCGGCACTCCTGTCAAATCGCCAGGTTCCTCCTGAGAAGTGGGGACAGAAGAAATGGGAGGGATGGCAGACATTAAACACTTCACATGACAAGATACGTTCCAGGATAGGATAGAATTACAAGACCAATTAATAGAAGGATTATGACATACTAGCCAGGGATGACCCAAAACAACAGGTGTAAAAGGTGAACGAAAAATCAAAAAAGAAATAGTCTCACTGTGGTTACCAGATACTGTGAGAGTTAAAGGTAGTGTCTCAAATCTGATACTGGGAAGATGACTACCATCTAAGGCAAACATGGGCGTAGGCTTGTCTAACTGTCTGAAAGGAATGTTATGTTTCCGAACCCATGCTTCGTCCATGAAACAACCCTCAGCCCCAGAGTCAATCAAGGCACTGCATGTAGCACCCGAACCGGTCCAGCGTAGATGGACCGACATAGTAGTACAGGATCTAGATGAAGAGACCTGAGTAGTAGCGCTCACCAGTAGCCCTCCGCTTACTGATGAGCTCTGGCCTTTACTGGACATGACTTGACAAAATGTCCATCAAATCCGCAATAGAGGCACAGGCGGTTGGTGATCCTCCGTTCCCTCTCCTTGGTCGAGATGCGAATACCTCCCAGCTGCATGGGCTCAGTCTCTGAGCCAGAGGAGGGAGATGGTTGCGATGCGGAGCAGGGAAACACCGTTGATGCGAGCTCTCTTCCACGAGCTTGGTGACGAAGATCTACCCGTCGTTCTATGCGGATGGCGAGAGCAATCAAAGAGTCCACACTGGAAGGAACCTCCCGAGAGAGAATCTCATCTTTGACCACTGTGTGGAGTCCCTCCAGAAAACGAGCGAGCAGCGCGCGGCTCGTTCCAGTCACTAGAGGCAGCAAGAGTACGAAACTCTATAGAGTAATCCGTTATGGATCGATCACCTTGGCATAGGGAAGCCAGGGCCCTAGAAGCCTCCCCACCAAAAACTGAACGGTCAAAAACCCGAATCATCTCCTCTTTAAAGTTCTGGTAATTGTTAGAACAATCAGCCCTTGCCTCCCAGATAGCTGTGCCCCACTCTCGGGCCCGGCCAGTAAGGAGTGAAATGACGTAAGCAACCCGAGCTCTCTCGCTAGAGTATGTGTTGGGTTGGAGAGAGAACACAATATCACACTGGGTGAGAAAGGAGCGGCACTCCGTGGGCTGCCCGGAGTAGCAAGGTGGGTTATTAACCCTAGGTTCCGGAGGCTCGGCAGGCCAGGAAGTAACAGGTGGCACGAGACGAAGACTCTGGAACTGTCCAGAGAGGTCGGAAACCTGAGCGGCCAGGTTCTCCACGGCATGGCGAGCAGCAGACAATTCCTGCTCGTGTCTGCCGAGCATGGCTCCTTGGATCTTGACGGCAGTGTTACGAGCCTCTGTAGTCGCTGGGTCCATTCCTTGGTCGGATCCTTCTGTTATGCAGGTGAATGAGGACCCAAAAGCGACTTGGCGAAAACAGAGTTTTTAATCCAGTAAGATACTTAACAAAACAAAAGGCATAATACTACTCGTAAAGACGAGAACAGACTGGAGACTTGATCGAGAACTGCAGGTTGCCTCGGGAAGGCACTTGAACCTAGCAGACTCAGACACCTGCTCACCACGCAGCATCTGAGGGAAACACGACACGACAGGGCAAAACATAGACACAGCACGGTGAATATAGACAAGGATCCGACAGGGCAGGTACGGAAAACAAGGAGAGAAATAGGGACTCTAATCAGGGAAAAGGATCGGGAACAGGTGTGGGAAGACTAAATGATTGATTAGGGGAATAGGAACAGCTGGGAGCAGGAACGGAACGATAGAGAGAAGAGAGAGCGAGAGAGTGAGAGAGGGAGGGGGAGAGAGAGGGATAGAAAGAGGGAAAGAACCTAATAAGACCAGCAGAGGGAAACGAATAGAAGGGGAAGCACAGGGACAAGACATGATAATTAATGACAAAACATGACAAATGGAACTACCTGTTTGAAATTCTACAGAGGATGAATATTGGACCTAAGTATGTTGGTCAGATTAGATTACTGTACAAATGTCCGGTAGCTCAGATCCTGACTAATGGAAACGTTTCCTCAAAGTTCTCTTTATCACGTGGCACAAGACAGGGTTGTCCCGCTAGTCCTCTCCTTTTTGTCTTTGGCTGTAGAGCCACTGGCAGAAGCTTTTAGATCTCATCCATCCATGGTGTTTGTATAGGTGGGCCTGAACATCTGGTCTCGCTATATGCCGATGACATGTTACTTTACCTCACTAAACCAGAAATTAGACTCCGAGCATTAGTTGACATCCTGAAAGAATATGGGACATTTTCAGGATATAAAATAAACCTATTGAAGAGTATAATTAGGCCAAGTAACAGGGCAGCTATGCAGAACCATATCTTAGACCAACTGTTTTCTTGGAAACCACAGAAAATGACATATCTTGGATTGCAAATTCCCTCTGAAATTATTAAGACATATCAACTGAACTATACTCCACTTCTCAAAAAGGTTGGGGAAGAATTGGATAGATGGCGGGATTTACCAATTTCTCTTATTGGGTGGGTCAATTGTGTAAAGATGAATATATTACCAAAATGATTGTACCTTTTTCAAACCTTGCCCTTTCCTATTTCCAACGTTTTTTAAAAACAACTTAACAGGAAGATTTCTTCATTTCCGTGGAAAGGGAAACCCACCCAGAGTGAAACTCACAACTTTATGCAAACCATACTCAGAAGGAGGACTCACTCTACCTGACCTCCAGTTGTATTACTGGGCATCTCAGTTAAACTGTGTGGATATGGCAAGATACAACAAGTTCACCCTCTTGGAGACAGAAAGAGGAGTGTCTGACCCCTGCTAGATTGGCATCTATATCTTATATTAGCCCACCTAAAGCTTTGCTAGGTCTCATAAACAACCCTTTCATTAAAAACCCTTTAAATATATGGATTGAAATCTGTAAACAAACAGAAGAGCTTAGATCTATATATGAACAAACACCTTTCTATAATAACCCCATCTTACCCAAAGCCCTGAGAGATGGTACTACATTTTCTTGGTTCAACAAAGGAATTAAAACATTTGGTAATCTCTAAAGAGAAGGTGAACTACTATCCTTTCAACAACTGGCATCTCATTTTCAATTACTTCAAACGCATTTCTTCAAGTACCAAAATTTGAGAATTTCAGAATTTGACCACTTGAAGCAGCAACATTGTAGCAACATTGTAGCTGTGAATAACAGCTACAATGTTGTGAATAACAGCTGGCTGGCTAGCGAACGTTCGTTAAGGTTAGGCATTACATTGCCACTCAGCAGGGAGGTATGATTCAGCCCATGAGGAAACCTAAAACTGATTGGGGAGGGAAGGGTTTTGAACGATGTGCTCCCAGGTAGCATGGTGTTTTGTGTAGGTGGAAGGAATAACGGGGACATTATCTGTATCATATTTTGATGATTGTTAAATTGTAAAAAAAAAGAAGAAGAAATGCCAATAAATATATTGTACAAGAAAAACAAACACATATGCTACATGCTGCAGCTATCTTCTCTAATGTGTTTATTAATAAACAAACAAGACATTTCCTGGTTAATAGCAGTAGATTTCTGTCTTTCTCTCGCCTGCGGTGAAACACACACACACACGCCTCAAACTCTTTCTCATCTGTGGGGTGAAAATACACTGCTAACAAACAATTTAACCAAGTGGGAGGAACGACGGAGACGAATACATGATTCATCAGAGAGAGGGGGCGGCGGCGCTACCTACATTTCCTGGCTAGAGCGAGTCAAAGGAGAGCAGCCTCTGGTTCTCAGCCCTCAGAATCTGTAAACACTGGTCTGTGTCCCAAATGGCACTCTATCACTGTCGGCTAGGGCCCACAGTGCACTATAGGGAATAGGGTGCATTTGGGACACAGATGTGACGATAATCCTGATGAAAATGATGTTTCTCCTCCTCCCCTCCCATTCCCTCGTTCTCTCTCCCCTTCATCTGTTTATCCAGTCATAACTACAGTAGCACTGAGACAGACGGCTGGTTGGTCCAGTCATAACTACAGTAGCACTGAGACAGACGGCTGGTTGGTCCAGTCATAACTACAGTAGCACTGATACAGACGGCTGGTTGGTCCAGTCATAACTACAGTAGCACTGAGACAGACGGCTGGTTGGTCCAGTCATAACTACAGTAGCAAGGAGACAGACGGCTGGTTGGTCCAGTCATAACTACAGTAGCACTGATACAGACGGCTGGTTGGTCCAGTCATAACTACAGTAGCACTGAGACAGACGGCTGGTTGGTCCAGTCATAACTACAGTAGCACTGAGATAGACGGCTGGTTGGTCCAGTCATAACTACAGTAGCAAGGAGACAGATGGCTGGTTGGTCCAGTCATAGCTACAGTAGCACTGAGACAGACGGCTGGTTGGTCCAGTCATAACTACAGTAGCACTGAGACAGACGGCTGGTTGGTCCAGTCATAACTACAGTAGCACTGAGACAGACGGCTGGTTGGTCCAGTCATAACTACAGAACCAAGGAGTCAGATGGCTGGTTGGTCCAGTCATAACTACAGAACCAATGAGTCAGACGGCTGGTTGGTCCAGTCATAACTACAGTAGCAAGGAGACAGACGGCTGGTTGGTCCAGTCATAACTACAGTAGCACTGAGACAGACGGCTGGTTGGTCCAGTCATAACTACAGTAGCACTGAGACAGACGGCTGGTTGGTCCAGTCATAACTACAGTAACACTGAGACAGACGGCTGGTTGGTCCAGTCATAACTACAGTAGCACTGAGACAGACGGCTGGTTGGTCCAGTCATAACTACAGTAGCAAGGAGACAGACGGCTGGTTGGTCCAGTCATAACTACAGTAACACTGAGACAGACGGCTGGTTGGTCCAGTCATAACTACAGTAGCAAGGAGACAGACGGCTGGTTGGTCCAGTCATAACTACAGTAACACTGAGACAGACGGCTGGTTGGTCCAGTCATAACTACAGTAACACTGAGACAGATGGCTGGTTGGTCCAGTCATAACTACAGTAACACTGAGACAGACGGCTGGTTGGTCCAGTCATAACTACAGTAGCAAGGAGACAGACGGCTGGTTGGTCCAGTCATAACTACAGTAACACTGAGACAGACGGCTGGTTGGTCCAGTCATAACTACAGTAACACTGAGACAGATGGCTGGTTGGTCCAGTCATAACTACAGTAACACTGAGACAGACGGCTGGTTGGTCCAGTCATAACTACAGTAACACTGAGACAGACGGCTGGTTGGTCCAGTCATAACTACAGTAGCAAGGAGACAGACGGCTGGTTGGTCCAGTCATAACTACAGAACCAAGGAGTCAGACGGCTGGTTGGTCCAGTCATAACTACAGAACCAAGGAGTCAGACGGCTGGTTGGTCCAGTCATAACTACAGTAGCAAGGAGACAGACGGCTGGTTGGTCCAGTCATAACTACAGTAGCACTGAGACAGACGGCTGGTTGGTCCAGTCATAACTACAGTAGCACTGAGACAGACGGCTGGTTGGTCCAGTCATAACTACAGTAACACTGAGACAGACGGCTGGTTGGTCCAGTCATAACTACAGTAGCACTGAGACAGACGGCTGGTTGGTCCAGTCATAACTACAGTAGCAAGGAGACAGACGGCTGGTTGGTCCAGTCATAACTACAGTAACACTGAGACAGACGGCTGGTTGGTCCAGTCATAACTACAGTAGCAAGGAGACAGACGGCTGGTTGGTCCAGTCATAACTACAGTAACACTGAGACAGACGGCTGGTTGGTCCAGTCATAACTACAGTAACACTGAGACAGATGGCTGGTTGGTCCAGTCATAACTACAGTAGCACTGAGACAGACGGCTGGTTGGTCCAGTCATAACTACAGTAACACTGAGACAGACGGCTGGTTGGTCCAGTCATAACTACAGTAGCAAGGAGACAGACGGCTGGTTGGTCCAGTCATAACTACAGTAACACTGAGACAGACGGCTGGTTGGTCCAGTCATAACTACAGTAACACTGAGACAGATGGCTGGTTGGTCCAGTCATAACTACAGTAACACTGAGACAGACGGCTGGTTGGTCCAGTCATAACTACAGTAACACTGAGACAGACGGCTGGTTGGTCCAGTCATAACTACAGTAGCAAGGAGACAGACGGCTGGTTGGTCCAGTCATAACTACAGTAGCACTGAGACAGACGGCTGGTTGGTCCAGTCATAACTACAGTAGCACTGAGACAGACGACTGGTTGGTCCAGTCATCATTACAGTAGCACTGAGACAGACGACTGGTTGGTCCAGTCATAACTACAGTAGCACTGAGACAGACGGCTGGTTGGTCCAGTCATAACTACAGTAGCACTGAGACAGACGGCTGGTTGGTCCAGTCGTAACTACAGTAGCACTGAGACAGACGGCTGGTTGGTCCAGTCATAACTACAGAACCAAGGAGTCAGATGGCTGGTTGGTCCAGTCATAACTACAGAACCAAGGAGTCAGACGGCTGGTTGGTCCAGTCATAACTACAGAACCAAGGAGTCAGACGGCTGGTTGGTCCAGTCATAACTCCAGTAGCAAGGAGACAGACGGCTGGTTGGTCCAGTCATAACAACAGTAGCACTGAGACAGATGGCTGGTTGATCCAGTCATAACTCCAGTAGCACTGAGACAAACGGCTGGTTGGTCCAGTCATAACTACAGTAGCAAGGAGTCAAACGGCTGGTTGGTCCAGTCATAACTACAGAACCAAGGAGTCAAACGGCTGGTTGGTCCAGTCATAACTACAGAACCAAGGAGTCAGATGGCTGGTTGGTCCAGTCATAACTACAGTAGCACTGAGACAGACGGCTGGTTGGTCCAGTCATAACTACAGTAGCACTGAGACAGACGGCTGGTTGGTCCAGTCATAACTACAGTAGCACTGAGACAGACGGCTGGTTGGTCCAGTCATAACTACAGTAGCACTGAGACAGACGGCTGGTTGGCAGACAAAATAGAACAGCAGAAGCACATTCTGACAAGAAATCTCTCTCTTCATCTCTCTTCATCTCTCTCTCTCTCCATCTCTCTTCATCTCTCTCTCTCTCCATCTCTCTTTATCTCTCTCATCTCTCTCTCTCTCCATCTCTCTTTATCTCTCTCTCTCTCATCTCTCTTCTAGTTCTCGTTCTCTTGTTTATGTGTTGTATGGCTGTGAATTGTTTTGGGATGTGTGAGAGTGTTGTTTATGTGTGTTGGTAGGAGTGTGTTATCTGTGTGACGTGTGAGTGTGACGGTCACACAGTAAATATCCCCTACTACATAATATCCTCAGAACGGAGGAGGCTTCCAGCTGTCATGAACAACAGAGCGTTATGGTCATCATCCGGTCATCATCCGGTCATCAACCGGCACATTGAGACGTCATAAGCAAGTACAGTAAGCACTTAATATAATAATAATATAATAATATATAATATAATAATATAATAATATATGCCATTTAGCAGACGCTTTTATCCAAAGCGACTTACAGTCATGTGTGCATACATTCTACGTATGGGTGGTCCCGGGGATCGAACCCACTACCCTGGCGTTACAAGCGCCATGCTCTACCAACTGAGCTACAGAAGTTAATATCCTCTGCTTCATAACATACCAATAACATTTTACACCTGCAAAGACCCACCGCCCTTCTCTCTTAATTCTCCTTCACCTCAATGCAGTCAACCACCCTCCATTACTGTACACTGTCTCAACTTCACATAACACCCCTCTGGCCCCACTCAAATGGTACATTCCGGCCTTGCTGTCTCCATAAACACATATTGAGGGTCAGCCACAGGTCAGAGCCATTCTACTCCCCAGCAGGTGAGTTATGAGGGAGGGGCCACTGTAGGACAGGGCTGTAAGGTGACACTGGGCTGGAATACAAAGGACAGAGAGAGATGGAGGGGGGGGGAGTGTAAGGGCGAGAGAGAAGCAGTAGAGAGAGAGACAGGAAGAGAGAGAGAGACAGAAAGAGAGAGAGAGACAGAAAGAGAGAGAGAGACAGAAAGAGAGAGAGAGAGAAAGAGAGAGAGACAGAAAGAGAGAAAGAAGGGTAGAGATGTGGGATGCAGAGCGCTGTCAGAGTGTTTGCCAGACAGAGAGGTGGTGGATTCTATTTTAGCCCACTGTGTGTGTGTGTGTGTGTGTGTGTGTGTGTGTGTGTGTGTGTGTGTGTGTGTGTGTGTGTGTGTGTGTGTGTGTGTGTGTGTGTGTGTGTGTGTGTGTGTGTGTGTGTGTGTGTGTGTGTGTGTGTGTGTGTGTGTGTGTGTGTGTGTGTGCTTGGTAAACTATGTTTGGCCCCCTGACAAGGACAGCACAGTGTCAGAGCCTTATTTAGAAAGAGGGAGCACCCAGGACCTCGCTCTGAGGTCACACACACACAGACAGGCTGATCTCTGTTTAGGCTTTCATAGATGGCCTCACATTCACCGCTTGTAATAATTGTAAACACCACACAAGCCAGTCATAAACTCTGGCAGCTCTGTCTCCATGTCCGGCAGAGGAAGAGAGATACTCTTTATGGTTACCAGGGTAGCAACTAATGCTGAGCTAAAAACACCACCCACCCGTACAACTATTTAATAAAGTGGAGGATAGAAAAAAGCCAAACAAGCCCTGAACCAACAATGCAGTTCAAGAAAAGATTTACTAAATAAACGCAAGTAAAATAATCTAATCATGTAACACAAGAAAATGTCATAACAATAACGAGGTTATATACAGGGGGTACCGGTACCGAATCAGTGTGCGGGGGAGCAGGTTAGTTGAGGTAGTTTGTACATGTAGGTAGGGGTAAAGTACATAGATAATAAACAGGTTAGTTGAGGTAATATGTACATGTAGGTAGGGGTAAAGTGACTATACATAGATAATAAACAGGTTAGTTGAGGTAATATGTACATGTAGGTAGGGGTGTAGGTAGGGGTGTAGGTCGGGGTAAAGTGACTATGCATGGATAATAAACAGCGAGTAGCAGCAGTGTACAAAACAAAAGGGGGATATCAATGTAAATAGTCCGGTGGCCATTTGATTCATTGTTCATCAGTCTAATGTTTGGGGGTAGAAGCTGTGAAGGAGCCTTTTGGTCTCAGACTTGGCGCTCCGGTACCACTTGCCGTGCTCTAGCAGAGAGAACAGTCAATGACTTGGGTGACTGGAGTCTTGACAATTTTTGGGGGCCTTCCTCTGACACCGCCTGGTATATATTCAGAACCAAAAACGTGCGTGTCTTGATTGTTGACCAATGACCAGTCATCAGCTTTGGCACGCAAAAGTTCATAAAAGCACGCCAATCTGGCATATCCAGACTAGTGAACAGAAATAACTTGATTCATTTCCTCAAGTTTTGCCTGGAAAACCCAGATTAGGCCTCCATGTATATTATCCATATGAAACACAGTTTAGCAGTCTACTACTGACTACTACTGCCAGAACAAGTATCGGGTACCTGGCCATTTGACTGATCATTTTAATATTCCAGAAGGGCCTAGTTTGGCTTTTGGCGACATGTCTAAAGAGAAGCAGCCTGTAACACCTTCATTATTACCAGATGAAGATGTTGCATTCTGGGAAATGTTTTCCGATATTTGTGAGGAAGAACAGGGCTACCAGGCTGAGGCCTCCTCAGGCAGGCTGCCCTTCAAAGTGACGGCGATCCTGCAACCCAACTACAGGTAAGTGTGTGATTTAGCTCTGGACTCCAGAGAAGTGACATGATATACATCATGACTTAATAGTGGCGGCTAACCTCAATTCCTCTCAGCTCCAAATGCAGGCGTAAAACGCGGTTTACTTCGGTGTGGCTATCTTGCGTTTTTGAAAATGAATCATCGTGTATGTCTGTAATGACAGGCTACATTGTGCCACAGGTTCGCGCCACCCCCCTTTCTGGGGGTCGGGGTCAAAACGTTTGAAAGTCCCTGGGATGCTTGATAGCGGCAATAAATGAATTGTGTTGGTGATAATAAGTGCAGCATTTATTCCAGTTCAAAATAGCTTTGCTAAATATTTTCCTTGTTAGATTTGTCAGCTTTCCCCTCTTCTTGTAATATTTGCGCAACGCGTCTGTGAGGGGTCTGTGCACGGCCCTGCTTCCAGGGAACCAAGTGCTGCTCTGCTCTACCAAGACAGCTGTATTCCCTATCAATGACCAAATGAATTGATCTGGACATTTCAAGGCCCTACTTTACCACACACTTCATCTTGGTAGAGGGCCCAGCTAGAGACAGCCGTATGTGCGTGGCATGACTGTAAACATGCTACCCATCCATTCGTCCGTCCGTCTGTCCGTCTGTGTGTGTGTGTGCTTGCTAAAGAGGATGGAGAATTCAACCCCTGTGGATTAGAGTGGATGAAAACACATGCTCAGATCTCTCTTTTCTCGCTTCCTCTCTCTCCCTCCCTCGTTGTCGTTCCTCTCTCTCCCTCCCTCGTTGTCGTTCCTCTCTCCCTCCCTCCCTCGTCCCTCCCTCGTTCCTCTCTCTCTCCTCCCTCGTTGTCGTTCCTCTCTCTCCCTCCCTCGTCTCCCTCCCTCGTTCCTCTCTCTCCCCTCCCTCGTTGTCCCTTCCTCTCTCCCCCTCCCCTCCCTCGTTGTCGTTCCTCTCTCTCCCTCCCTCTCTCCCCCCCTCGTTGTCGTTCCTCTCTCTCCCTCCCTCGTTGTCATTCCAGGCAGAGGATCCAGGGCAGAGGGAGATTGGTACGCGTGTGTGTCTAAGTGTGGGTGTATGTGTGTGTGTGTCTATGTGTGTCCAAGTGTGTGTGTGTACAGTATGTGTGTGTGTATGTGTATGTGTCCATGTGTGTCTCCGTGTGTGTGTCCGTGTGTGTGTGCGTGTCCGTGTGTGTGTGTGTGTGTGTGAATAGCATGAAGTGGCTCCAAGTCTTCTAGATACTGTTTGGCGTTTGGTGTGTTTCCAGTCTAATGGCGAAGGTGAGGATTCAGGGGAGATCTTTCACACATGGTTGATAAATGGTTGAATGTGAAGTCGCCTGTAGTTTGGCTGGCTACTCATGGTCTATTTTTAGAGCCAGTGGTGACTACAGGAGAACACAGCTGTTGGAGGACTGATGGAAGGAGGGTGAAAAGAGGAATACAGGAAGGTGGGGACGAAAGGAGGAGGGAGAGAGAGAGTGGGTAAGAGAAAGGGATAGAATCTGATCCTTATCAAGAGGGAAGGTGGGGTGACGAGAGAGAGAGGCAAGAGGGGGGTAGAGAGAGGCAAGAGGGGTGGAGAGAGAGGCAAGAGGGGTGGAGAGAGAGGCAAGAGGGGTGAGAGAAGAGGGTGACGAGAGTGAGGCAAGAGGGGTGTAGAGAGAGACAAGAGGGCTGATGAGAGAGAGGCAAGAGGGGTGGAGAGAGAGGCAAGAGGGGGATGAGAGAGAGGCAAGAGGGGTGTAGAGAGAGGCAAGAGGGGGACCAGAGAGAGGCAAGAGGGGTGAGAGAGAGACAAGAGGGGTGAGAGAGAGAGGCAAGAGGGGTGAGAGAGAGAGAGAGAAGAGGGGTGGAGAGAGAGGCAGGAGGGGTGTAGAGAGAGAAGAGGGGTGAGCAAGGGGTGTAGAGGGGTGATAGAGAGAGGCAAGAGGGGTGTAGAGAGAGGCAAGAGGGGGACAAGAGAGAGGCAAGAGGGGTGAAGAGAGAGAGCAAGAGGGGTGTAGAGAGAGGAGAAGGCAGGGGGTGAAGAGAGAGAGAGGGGTGAAGAGAGAGAGGCAAGAGGGGTGGAGAGAGAGGCAAGAGGGGTGGAGAGAGAGGCAAGAGGGGTGGAGAGAGAGAAGAGGGGTGGAGAGAGGCAAGAGGGGTGGAGAGAGAGGCAAGAGGGGTGAAGAGAGAGGCAAGAGGGGTGTAGAGAGAGAAGAGGGGTGAGAGAGAGGCAAGAAGAGGTGAAGAGAGAGAGGCAAGAGGGGTGGAGAGAGAGAGGCAAGAGGGGTGGAGAGAGAGAGGCAAGAGGGGTGGAGAGAGAGGGCAAGAGGGGTGGAGAGAGAGGCAAGGGGGTGGAGAGAGAGAAGAGGGGTGGAGAGAGAGCAAGAGGGGTGGAGAGAGAGAGGCAAGAGGGGTGGAGAGAGAGGCAAGAGGGGTGGAGAGAGAGGGAGGGGTGGAGAGAGAGGCAAGAGGGGTGGAGAGAGAGGAAGAGGGGTGGAGAGAGAGGCAAGGAGAGGTGGAGAGAGAGGCAGGAGGGGTGGAGGAGAGAGGAGAGGTGGAGAGAGAGGCAGGAGGGGGAAGAGAGAGAGGAAGGAGGGGTGGAGAGAGAGGAAAGAGGGGTGGAGAGAGAGAGGAGGGGGAGGAGAGAGGCAGGAGGAGGAGGGAAGAGAGAGGGCAAGAGGGGTGGAGAGAGAGGGGAAGAGGGGTGGAGAGAGAGGCAAGAGGGGTGGAGAGAGACAAGAGGGGTGAGGAGGGGCAGGAGGAGAGGCAGGAGAGAGAGAGAGAGGCAGGAGGGGGGAAGAGAGAGAGAGGCAGGAGGGGTGGAGAGAGAGAGCAAGAGGGGTGGAGAGAGCAGGAGTGGGGAAGAGAGAGAGAGGCAGGATGGGGGAGAGAGAGAGGCAGGATGGGGGGAGGCAGGAGGTGGGGGGGAGAGAGAGAGAGCAGGATGGGGGAGAGAGAGAGGGCAGGATGGGGGGAGAGAGAGAGGCAGGAGGGGGAAGAGAGAAAGAGAGAGAGGCAGGATGGGGGGAGAGAGAGAGAGAGGCAGGATGGGAGGAGAGAGAGGGGCAGGAGGGGTGAAGAGAGAGACGCAGGAGGGGGAACAGAGAGAGACAGGAAGGGATGAGAAGATGAGGGTGAAAAAGAGGGGAGAAGAGAAGGGTAAGGGGGTTGGAGAGGAAGACAGGGAGGGAGAGAAGGAGAGAAGGAGAGGGTATATTCAGACACCCATCTGCAGTGTGAGTCCACCAGAGCCCAGTAATTCAAAAAGATGATCCTCCGAGTGATGAGATATTTATACATTAATATGATCTCTCCCTCTCTCTCTCTCTTTCTGATATCTCACCCTTTCTCTCTCTCTCCCTTTCACTTTCTCTTTCTCTCTCTTTCATCCTCTTTCTTTATGGCTCACCCCCCCCTCTCTAACTCTCTCTTTCTCTCGTTTCCCTTGATACTTGCTCTCTGCATATTCTCTCTCATTTCCTTCATTCTATTTGCTGAGTGTCAAGTCAAATGGCTCTACTGTTATGCCATCAGAGAAAGTGCCCCCCTCACTCTCTGTCACATTTGCATTTCCTGTTTTCGTCTTTCAGTGGAAGCGAAGGGCAAACAAGGCCACCAACTAAGCAACGCTGTGCCAGAGCCTCATTTAGACTGGGGAGCACCGAGAACCTAGTCCTCCTCTCTCTTAGGACACACACACACAGTCTTGGACAGCTAACCTTGTGGGGCCACGCAATTCAGTCCCATTCAAAATCCTATTTTCCCAACCCTAACCGTAACCCATCATTTTACCCTTACCCTAACCCTTTACCCAAAAACCTAACCCTAAACCTAATTCTAGCTCCTAACCCTAGCTCCAAACCCTAAACCTAACCCTAACCTTAAACCTAACCTAATTCTATCTCCTAACCCTAGCACCTAACCCTAGCTCCGAAACCCTAAACCTAACCCTAACCTAATTCTATCTCCTAACCCTAACTCCTAACCCTAAACCTAGCTCCTAACCCTAGCTCCTAACCCTAAACCTAGCTCCTAACCCTAACCCTAACCTTAAACCTAACCCTAACTCTAGCTCCTAACCCTAAACCTAGCTCCTAACCCTGAACCTAAACATAGCTCCTAACCCAAACCCTAAACTTAACCCTAGCTCTTAACCCTAAACCTAATCCCTAACCCAACCCTAACCCTTAAGGTAATTCTAACTGTAATTCTAACCTTACCCCTAAACCTAACCCTAGCTCCTAAACCTAACCCTAGCTCCTAAAACTAACCCTTAAGGTAATTCTAACAGTAATTCTAACCTTACCCCTAAACCTAACCCTAGCTCCTAAACCTAACGCTAGCTCCTAAACCTAACCCTAGCTCCTAAAACTAACCCTTAAGGTAATTCTAACAGTAATTCTAACCTTACCCCTAAACCTAACCCTAGCTCCTAAACCTAACCCTAGCTCCTAAACCTAGCTCCTAAACCTAACCCTAGCTCCTAAACCTAACCCTAGCTCCTAAACCTAACCCTAGCTCCTAAACCTAGCTCCTAAACCTAGCTCCTAAACCTAACCCTAGCTCCTAAACCTAGCTCCTAAAACTAACCCTTAAGGTAATTCTAACAGTAATTCTAACCTTAACCCTAAACCCCTAGAAACAGCATTTAACCTTGTGGGGACTAACAAAATGTCCCCAGTTGGTCAAATTTGTGTTTGTTTACTGTTCTGGCGGAGACTTCTGGTCCCCTCATGTATAGTGAAACACACACACACACACACACACACACACACACACACACACACACACACACACACACACACACACACACACACACACACACACACACACACACACACACACACACACACACACACACACACACACACACACACACACACACACACCCCTTTCTCTACTGTGGTGCAACAGCTGTGGTCAACAGTGTCAGCAGTGCCGCTGGATCGTTGGCAGACCTTCAGAGTGAACCAACCAACCAGGCTACATCAGATACCTCCGCCTCAGTTAGTGAACCGATCCCAAGGGGTGTTTCTCAATAGTCTTTGTTTGCTTCCTCATCTCCTCTCCTTGATGATCTACATCGATGTGAAAGGACTAGTCTCTGCACTGAATTTATAGACCCAGTCGTGTTCAATGATGTTAGGAGGAAAGGATACATTTTGAAAGTGAGATCGACCCTTGAGAAACGACTGAGTGTGTATTTGTATTTACTATGGATCCCCATCAGCAGCTACTCTTCCTGGGGTCCAGCAACATTAAGGCCGCTATAAAGCTATGCTGTGCTGCTATTCACATTGACGTGGCCAAAGCTTTAGATACGGTAGACCAGTGGTTCCCAAACGTTTTATAGTCCCGTAACCCTTCAAACATTCAACCTCCAGCTGCATACTCCTTCAAACATTCAACCTCCGGCTGCCTACCCCTTCAAAAATTCAACCTCCGGCTGCCTACTCCTTCAAACATTCAACCTCCGGCTGCCTACTCCTTCAAACATTCAACCTCCGGCTGCCTACTCCTTCAAACATTCAACCTCCAGCTGCCTACTCCTTCAAACATTCAACCTCCAGCTGCCTATTCCTTCAAACATTCAACCTCCGGCTGCCTACTCCTTCAAACATTCAACCTCCGGCTGCCTACTCCTTCAAACATTCAATCTCCAGCTGCGTACCCCCTCTAGCACCAGGGTCAGCGCACTCTCAAATGTAGTTTTTTGGCTGAGAATCCACTCTCACATAGGTACGTGGTTGCAAAGGGCATCAGTGTTGTAACAGCATGATTTGCTTTTGATTCAATTCTATTTTCACAGAACCGCTTGTTGCAATTTCTCTTGTTTAGATATCGGTAAGTGGACTGGAGGCAGGGTCCAGTTGTTTGTGTCATACGTTTCGGGAAAGTACCTGTGTAATTGCGCAACCAACTCACTCAGGTGCTTCGCTATGTCACATTTGACATTGTTCGTAAGCTTGAGTTCATTTGCACACAACAAATCATAGAATGATAATCATAGAACCTGTGTGTTGTCCTTGTTAATGAAGACAGAGAAGTGCTCCAACTTCTTAATCGTAGCCTCAACTACATTGAATATAATTGCAGAGAGTCCCTGTTATCGTAGATTCAGATTATTCAGGCGAGAAAGAACTCGCCATCATGCAAGCGGTCAGACAAATGAAAATTATGGTCAGTAAAGAAAACTTTAAGCTCGTCTCTCAATTTTAAAAAAACGTGTCAATACTTTGTCCCTTGATAACCAGCGCACTTCTTTCTGTACACTGTAAAAGTGTTACATGGTCGCTGCCCATATCACTGCATAGTGCAGAAAATACACAAGAGTTCAGGGGCCTTGCTTTAACAAAGTTAACCATTTTCACTGTAGTGTCAAAAATGTATTTCAAGCTGTCAGGCATTCCCTTGGCAGCAAGAGCCTCTCGGTGGATGCTGCAGTGTGTGGATGCTGCAGTGTGTGGATGCTGCAGTGTGTGGATGCTGCAGTGTGTGGATGCTGCAGTGTGTGGATGCTGCAGTGTGTGGATGCTGCAGTGTGTGGATGCTGCAGTGGACCCAAGTAGCGTCGGGAGCAACTGCTTGCACACCACTGAACTATGTCTCCCCGTCATGGATTTTGCGCCATCAGTACAGATACCAACACATCTTGACCACCAAAGTCCATTTGATGCCACAAAGCTGTCCAGTACTTTAAAATATCCTCATGTTGTTCTGGTTTCCAGTGGTTTGCAGAAGAAGATGTCTTCCTTAATTGACCCCCCATAAACATAACGGACATATACCAGGAGCTGTGCCAGGCCCGACAGGTCTGTTGACTCATCCAGCTGTAACGCATATAATTCACTGGCTTGTATGTGAAGCAGTAGTTGTTTCAAATCATCTCCTGCCATGTCACTGATGCGTCATGAAAAAGTGTTGTTTGATGAAGACATTGTCTGTGTAGTTTTTTTGGCCTTTTCCCCCAGCATTGTCCCAGCCATCTCCGCAGCATTAGGAAGACTTAAGTCCTCCACAATAGTATAGGGCTCGTCTGTCCTAGCCACTCGGTAACTCACCATAGTATAGGGCTTGTCTGTCCTAGCCACTCGGTAACTCACCATAGTATAGGGCTTGTCTGTCCTAGCCACTCGGTAACTCACCATAGTATGGGGCTTGTCTGTCCTAGCCACTCGGTAACTCACCATAGTATAGGGCTCGTCTGTCCTAGCCACTCGGTAACTCACCATAGTATAGGGCTCGTCTGTCCTAGCCACTCGGTAACTCACCATAGTATAGGGCTTGTCTGTCCTAGCCACTCGGTAACTCACCATAGTATAGGGCTTGTCTGTCCTAGCAACTCGGTAACTCACCATAGTATAGGGCTTGTCTGTCCTAGCCACTCGGTAACTCACCATAGTATAGGGCTTGTCTGTCCTAGCAACTCAGTAACTCACCTTAGTATAGGGCTTGTCTGTCCTAGCAACTCGGTAACTCACCATAGTATAGGGCTTGTCTGTCCTAGCCACTCGGTAACTCACCATAGTATAGGGCTTGTCTGTCCTAGACACTCGGTAACTCACCATAGTATAGGGCTTGTCTGTCCTAGCAACTCAGTAACTCACCTTAGTATAGGGCTTGTCTGTCCTAGCAACTCGGTAACTCACCATAGTATAGGGCTTGTCTGTCCTAGACACTCGGTAACTCACCATAGTATAGGGCTTGTCTGTCCTAGCAACTCAGTAACTCACCTTAGTATAGGGCTTGTCTGTCCTAGCAACTCGGTAACTCACCATAGTATAGGGCTTGTCTGTCCTAGCCACTCGGTAACTCACCATAGTATAGGGCTTGTCTGTCCTAGCAACTCAGTAACTCACCATAGTATAGGGCTTGTCTGTCCTAGACACTCGGTAACTCACCATAGTATAGGGCTTGTCTGTCCTAGCCACTCGGTAACTCACCATATAAAACGTTTCTAGACCATTATTATTAATTGTATCTGTTGCTTTAATACATTTCTTACTACTCAACAGTTTTAATTCTCGCTCAAAAAACTCCTGTGGCTTATTTTTCAAATTGGCATGTTTTGTTTGTAAATTTCTGCTCAAGAGTGAAAAACAAAATGTAAATGTGAATCGCATTTTTATTTGGAGTACCCCCGATGGCAGTTTGGGAATACCTGCGGCAGACCATTCCATTCTTGTGGGCCAGTTAAGAAGTATTGGTATCGCTGAGGGGTCTTAGGCCTGGTTTGCTAACTACTTCTCTCAAAGAGTGCAGTGTATAAAGTCAGAAAACCTGCTGTCTCAGCCACTGCCTGTCACCAAGGGAGTACCCCAAGGCTCGATCCTAGGCCCCACGCTCTTCTCAATTTACATCAACAACATAGCTCAGGCAGTAGGAATCTCTCTCATCCATTTATATGCAGATGATAGTGTTATACTCAGCTGGCCCCTCCCCGGATTTTGTGTTAAATGGTCTACAACAAAAAACTTTCTTAGTGTCCAAGAAGCTTTCTCTACCCTTAACCTTGTTCTGAACACCTCCAAAACAAAGGTAATGTTGTTTGGTAAGAAGAATGCCCCTCTTCCTACAGGTGTTATTACTACCTCTGAGGGTTTAGAGTTTGAGGTAGTCACCTCATACAAGTGCTGTCCTTCTCTCAGCACATATCAAAGCTGCAGGCTAAAGTTAAATCTAGACTTGGTTTCCTCTATTGTAATCGCTCCTCTTTCACTGCCAAACTAACCCTGATTTAGATGACCATCCTACCCATGCTAGATTATGGAGACATAATTTATAGATCGGTAGGTAAGGGTGCTCTCGAGCGGCTAGATGTTCTTTACCATTTGGCCATCAGATTTGCCACCAATGCTCCTTATAGGACACATCACTGCACTCTATAATCCTCTGTAAACTGGTCATCTCTGTATACCCGTCGCAAGACACACTGGTTGATGTTTATTTATAAAACCCTCTTAGGCCTCACTCCCCCCTTTCTGAGATATCTACTGCAGCCCTCATCCTCCACATACAACACCTGTTCCGCCAGTCACATTCTGTTAAAGGTCCCCAAAGCACACACATCCCTGGGTCGCTCCTCTTTTCAGTTCGCTGAAGCTAGCTACTGGAACGAGCTGCAACAAACACTCAAACTGGACAGTTATATCTCAATCTTTTCATTCAAAGATTCAATCATGGACTGTGCCCAATAATGTTTGTACCATGTTTTGTGCTGTTACCATGTTGTGTTGCTACCATGCTGTTGTTATGTTGTGTTGCTACCATGTTGTTGTTATGTTGTGTTGCTACCATGCTGTTGTTATGATGTGTTGCTACCATGTTGTTGTTATGTTGTGTTGCTACCATGCTGTTGTTATGTTGTGTTGCTACCATGTTGTGTTGTCATGTGTTGCTACCATGCTGTTATTATGTTATGTTGCTACCATGTTGTTGTTATGTTGTGTTGCTACCATGCTGTTGTTATGTTGTGTTGCTACCATGCTGTTGTTATGTTGTGTTGTTACCATGTTGTGTTGTCATGTGTTGCTATCATGCTGTTATTATGTTGTGTTGCTACCATGTTGTTGTTATGTTGTGTTGCTACCATGTTGTTGTTATGTTGTGTTGCTACCATGCTGTGTTGTCATGTGTTGCTACCATGCTGTTGTTATGTTGTGTTGCTACCATGTTTTTGTTATGTTGTGTTGCTACCATGCTGTTGTTATGTTGTGTTGCCACCAGGTTGTTGTTATGTTGTGTTGCTACCATGCTGTTGTTATGTTGTGTTGCTACCATGCTGTTGTTATGTTGTGTTGCTACCATGCTGTTGTTATGTTGTGTTGCCACCAGGTTGTTGTTATGTTGTGTTGCTACCATGCTGTTGTTATGTTGTGTTGCTACCATGCTGTTGTTATGTTGTGTTGCTACCATGCTGTTATGTTGTGTTGCCACCAGGTTGTTGTTATGTTGTGTTGCTACCATGCTGTTGTTATGTTGTGTTGCTACCATGTTTTTGTTATGTTGTGTTGCTACCATGCTGTTGTTATGTTGTGTTGCTACCATGCTGTTGTTATGTTGTGTTGCCACCAGGTTGTTGTTATGTTGTGTTGCTACCATGCTGTTGTTATGTTGTGTTGCCACCAGGTTGTTGTTATGTTGTGTTGCTACCATGCTGTTGTTATGTTGTGTTGCTACCATGTTGTGTTGTCATGTGTTGCTACCATGCAGTGTTGTCATGTGTTGCTACCATGTTGTTGTTATGTTGTGTTGCTACCATGTTGTTGTTATGTTGTGTTGCTACCATGCTGTTGTTATGTTGTGTTGCTACCATGTTTTTGTTATGTTGTGTTGCTACCATGCTGTTGTTATGTTGTGTTGCCACCAGGTTGTTGTTATGTTGTGTTGCTACCATGTTGTTGTTATGTTGTGTTGCTACCATGTTTTTGTTATGTTGTGTTGCTACCATGCTGTTGTTATGTTGTGTTGCCACCAGGTTGTTGTTATGTTGTGTTGCTACCATGCTGTTGTTATGTTGTGTTGCCACCAGGTTGTTGTTATGTTGTGTTGCTACCATGCTGTTGTTATGTTGTGTTGCTACCATGTTGTGTTGTCATGTGTTGCTACCATGCAGTGTTGTCATGTGTTGCTACCATGTTGTTGCTATGTTGTGTTGCTACCATGTTGTTGTTATGTTGTGTTGCTACCATGCTGTTGTTATGTTGTGTTGCTACCATGTTATTGTTATGTTGTGTTGCTACCATGCTGTTGTTATGTTGTGTTGCTACCATGTTATTGTTATGTTGTGTTGCTACCATGCTGTGTTGTCATGTGTTGCTACCATGCTGTTGTTATGTTATGTTGCTACCATGTTGTGTTGCTACCATGTTGTTGTTATGTTGTGTTGCTACCATGCTGTGTTGTCATGTGTTGCTACCATGCTGTGTTGTTGTCTTAGGTCTCTCTTTACGTAGTGTTGTGTTGTCTCTCTTGTCGTGATGTGTGTTTTGTCCTATATTTATATTATGTTTATTTATTTTTTTAAATCCCAGGCCCCCGTCCCTACAGGAGGCCTTTTGCCTTTTGGTAGGCCGTCATTGTGAATCAGAATATGTTCTTAACTGACTTGTCTAGTTAAATAAAGGTTCAAAAATATATATTTAAAAAACTATGTCAAACATTACAATACATTCGCAATACACTAAGTGTGTTCCCTCAGGAGCCTTCTCCACTACCACATATCTACAACACATAACGCTTGTGTTTCTAGCTCCAACAGTGCAGTAATATCTAACAATTTCACAACAATACATACAATACACAAATCCAAAGTAAAAGAATGGAATTAAGAATATATAAATATTTGGGCGAGCAATGTCGGAGTGGCATAGACAAAGATACAGTAGAATACATTATATACATATGAGATGAGTAATGCAAAATATGTCAACATTATTAAAGTGACCCGTGTTCCATTATAAAAGTGGCCAGTGATTTCAAGTCTATGTATATAGGGCAGCAGACTCTAAGGTGCTACTGATGGCTATTGACCAGTCTGACGGCCTTGAGATAGAAGCTGTTTTTCAGTCTCTCGGTTCCAGCTTTGACGCACCTGTACTGACCTCACCTTCTGGATGATTTCGGGGTGAACAGGCAGTGGCTCGGGTGGTTGTTGTCCTTAATGATAATTTTGGCATTCCTGTGACATCGGGTGCTGTGGGTGTCCTGGAGGGCAGGTAGTTTGCCCCCGGTGAAGCGTTGGGTAGACCGCACCACCCTCTGGAGGGCCCTGCGGTTGCGGGTGGTGCAGTTGTCGTACCAGGTGGTGATACAGCCCGACAGGATGCTCTCAATTGTGCATTTGTAAAAGTTTGTGATGGTTTTCCTGGCACCACACTCCCAGGGCCCTTACCTCCTCCCGGTAGGCTGTCTCATCATTGTTGGTAATCAGGCCTACTACTTTTGTGTCGTCTGCAAACTTCACGATTGAGTTGGAGGCGTGCATGGCCACGCAGACATGGGTGAACAGGGAGTACAGGAGGGGGCTGAGCATGCACCCTTGTGGGGCCCCTGTGTTGAGGATCAGCCAAGTGGAGGTATTGTTTCTTACCTTCACCACCTGGGGGTGGTCCGTCAGGAAGTCCAGGACCCAGTTGCACAGGACAGGGTTCAGACCCAGAGCCCTGAGCTTAACGATGAGCTTGGAGGGTACTATGGTGTTGAATGCTGAGCTATAGTCCATTAACAGCATTCTTACATAGTTATTCCTCTTGTCCACGATTGCATCGTCCGTGGATCTATTGGGGCAGTAAGCAAATTGAAGTGGGTCTAGGGTGTCAGGTAAGTTATGATCCTTGACTAGTCTCTCAAAGCACTTCATGATGACAGAAGTGAGTGCTACGGGGCGATAGTCATTTAGTTCAGTTACCTTTGATTTCTTGGGTACAGGAACAATGGTGGACATCTTGAAGCACGTGGGGATATCCGACTGGGATAGAGTGAGATTGAATATGTCCATAAACACTCCAGCCAGCTGGTCTGCGCTCTGAGGATGCTGCTAGGGATGCCGTCTGGTCCGGCAGTCTTTTGAGGGTTAACACGTTTAAATGTCTTACTCACGTCAGCCACAGAGAAGGAGAGCCCACAGTCCTTGGTAGCGCGTCGGTGGAACTGTGTTATCCTTTGGCCACAGAGAAGGAGAGCCCACAGTCCTTGTGTTATCCTTTGTAGAAGGAGAGCCCACAGTCCTTGGTAGCGCGTCGGTGGAACTGTGTTATCCTTTGGCCACAGAGAAGGAGAGCCCACAGTCCTTGGTAGCGCGTCGGTGGAACTGTGTTATCCTTTGGCCACAGAGAAGGAGAGCCCACAGTCCTTGGTAGCGCGTCGGTGGAACTGTGTTATCCTTTGGCCACAGAGAAGGAGAGCCCACAGTCCTTGGTGTTAACTGTGTTATCCTTTGTTGTCCATGCTTGTCTGTAGACCCTGCCACACTTCTCATGTCTGAGCCGTTTAATTGCGACTCCACTCTGTCTCTATTCTGACGTTTTGCTTGTGTTTTGGATCAGCCTTTTGGATCAGCCTCTGTGATTGGTTAAATTGCCCTGTGGGTGTTACGAACAAAGGATCCTCCAATTTGGGAAAGTTGTATTCCGGGTCGTAATGCTGGTGAGTTACCGCCGCTCTGATATCCCAAAATGATTCCCGGCTCTATGTAATAACACAAAACAATTATGGGCTGATATTGTAAGAAATATAATGTATAAAAATAAAACAAAACATACTGAGAAGTTGCCTAGGAGCTAGAAGCAGGGCTGTCCTATCTGTCTGCACCAGCTACTGTTGTATCAATATGTTTTTACCATGACAGTTTACAATCCAGGGTTACTCCAAGCAGTTTAGTCACCTCAACTTGCTCAATTTCCACATAATTTCCAGATGTGCAGCACACACACAGACCCACTGAGACCCACAGAGACACACACACAGACCCACTGAGACCCACAGAGACACACACACAGACCCACTGAGACCCACAGAGACACACACACAGACCCACTGAGACCCACAGAGACACACACACAGACCCACTGAGACCCACACACAGACCCACAGAGACCCACAGAGACACACACACAGACCCACAGAGACCCACAGAGACACACACACAGACCCACTGAGACCCACAGAGACACACACACAGACCCACTGAGACCCACAGAGACACACACACAGACCCACTGAGACCCACAGAGACACACACACAGACCCACTGAGACCCACAGAGACACACACACAGACCCACAGAGACCCACAGAGACACACACACAGACCCACTGAGACCCACAGAGACACACACACAGACCCACTGAGACCCACAGAGACACACACACAGACCCACTGAGACCCACAGAGACACACACACAGACCCACTGAGACCCACAGAGACACACACACAGACCCACTGAGACCCACAGACACACACACAGACCCACTGAGACCCACAGAGACACACACAGACCCACTGAGACCCACAGAGACACACACACAGACCCACTGAGACCCACAGAGACACACACACAGACCCACTGAGACCCACAGAGACACACACACAGACCCACTGAGACCCACAGAGACACACACACAGACCCACTGAGACCCACAGAGACACACACACAGACCCACTGAGACCCACAGACACCCACACAGACCCACTGAGACCCACAGAGACACACACACAGACCCACTGAGACCCACAGAGACCACTGAGACCCACAGAGACACACACACAGACCCACTGAGACCCACAGAGACACACACAGACCCACTGAGACCCACAGAGACACACACACAGACCCACTGAGACCCACAGAGACACACACAGAGACCCACAGAGACACACAGACCCACTGAGACCCACAGAGACACACACAGACCCAGACCCACACACACAGACCCACTGAGACCCACAGAGACACACACAGACCCACTGAGACCCACAGAGACACACACAGACCCACTGAGACCCACAGAAACACACACAGACCCACTGAGACCCACAGAGACACACACACAGACCCACTGAGACCCACAGAGACACACACACAGACCCACTGAGACCCACAGAGACCCACAGAGACACACACACAGACCCACTGAGACCCACAGAGACACACACACAGACCCACTGAGACCCACTGAGACCCACAGAGACCCACAGAGACACACAGAGACCCACTGAGACCCACAGAGACACACAGAGACACACAGAGACCCACTGAGACCCACAGAGACCCACAGAGACACACAGAGACCCACTGAGACCCACAGAGACACACAGAGACACACAGAGACCCACTGAGACCCACAGAGACCCACAGAGACACACACACCACCCAGCGACCACTAATTCACAACACAAAACTCACAACTGATTTGGATTCTTCAGATACCCCAGCCTCAGTCAGGGAACCGTTCCCAAGGGGTGCATCTCTATAGTCTTGGTTTACTTCCTCTCCTTGTCTCATTTCCTTCACCTTAACATATTCACAGACCCAGTCATGTTAGCTTGAACGAGGAACACAGCCATCATCTTGAGTTCAGATGAAGAGGCTGCAATTGACTATTAAGATACACCCCTTGAGAAATGATTTTGTGAGTTGTTTCACATGAGCAAGTGCAACCCACACACAGCGACACACACACACACACATACCCACGCACCCAGTGAACACACCCACACACCCATTCCGACCACTAACTCGACCACTAACTCACAACTCCCGGGCTCGCCGCAGAGTAAACAGAGATGGATCAGCCAATCATCACTCCATCCTTAGACATCCCTCTAGCAATATGTAGAAACAACAAGGCCTTAGGCATGCCTACCAAATGGTGTATGTCTGGAACTGTCTTCTCTCTCTCACACACACACACACACACACACACACGATCAAATCAAATGTTTTTGGTCACATACACATATTTTGCAGATGTTATTGTGGGTGTAGCGAAATGCTTGTAAAATGTGTGTATACAAGGTTTTCCTCTCCATGAGCTTATAATGGATTATTATGATTAGTCTCATAATGGTAAAGGTCAGGGTTGGCGAGTAAAAGCTGAACCTAGATCAGATGTATGCTATATCCGAAGGGACAACTGCTTCCTGAAGCCCTTTACTACTGCTGGTTCAGGTAGGCTGTTATAATGGGACATGACAGTCTGTTAGTCTCTAGGCTCTACATCTGCATTCACTGCACAGGCCAACACTCTTAGAGAAAAGGGTTCCAACAGGGTTCTTCTCCTGTCCCCATAGGAGAACCTTTTTGGTTCTGGTAGAACCCTTTTTGGTTCCATGTAGAAGCCTCTGTAGAAAGTTTTCTACATCAAACCCAAAACGGTTTTACATGGACCCAAAAAGGGTTATTCAAAATGTTCTCCTATGGGGACAACCGAATCACCCTCTAAGGTTCTGGATAACATGTTTTTGTTGTTGTAAGAGTGTAAAAACCAAACAACATGGTCTGAATTGGATGTTTCTATCACTGCAGAATGTAACACTGCAACTCCACTGTAGCAAGTGAAGTGAATGTAGTTCTGCATCTGCAGACACGATAACAACCAAAAACAAAAACGAATAGGCATCTCTCGGGAAAAGTCTGTCTTGTCTACTTGTCATGTCAGCTCTCAAGAAGTAAAGAATCACGGATTCTGGAACGTCACCTAATATTGAAGATCATAATCGCACGCGAATGTTTTTTTGCGGGAATGGACAGAGAATAGAATTCTGAACCAGCTTGCATTCGGATCGTACTTATTTGGTTTGTGGTTGCTAAAACCATAGACTAATAGATTATTATAACAATATTCATCACCAATATCATGTCCCTATACATTGGCCTTACCCCCAACTAGGCCTACACATAGGCTACACATGCCGCGTTCCAGACAACTGGGAACTCGGGAAAAAAACGAGCTCCGACTCGTTTTGAACGGTCATCCAACTCAGAATTGACCTAAAGATAACTGACGTCACGGTTTAACCTATTTTTCAAAGTTCCCAGTTGTCTTGAAAGAACCAACACACCCATACAGACACCCATCTACATTGCAGTCATACAAGTGCCTTATGACAGACCAGGGGTCTTTGAAAATGCACGTCACTGGCCGATATTCCCCTCTACATTTCCCCACAAGAAAAGGAAAGTCTTTCCTTACCCATCGCCTGTGTTTGATGTCTCTAGATGCAGATAGTCATGTCAGATATGTATCCGTTCTGTTCGTCCGTCACCGTGTTGAAAAAAAGCGATCTATGCCATTCCAATCCCGTTATCGGAGCCTCCGTTATCAGCCTGGGTGCGCAGATCAGACAGAGAACCCGGCCAGGGTCTCCCGTAATTCCCCCGTTACATACGTATCTTATCAAACAGCTGCATAGTTTCTCGACGCTGCGCTGCGGCGGTGTTTTTCATCAGGGAGAGAGCGTAGGCTAGTATCCTACGGTTTCTCCGTATCTTGCGACGAAGGGGGCTGCCTGCTAGGCTACAGTGCCTAGGATAGCTGAACGACCACGAATCCCGTGGTTCCGTTGGTACGTCTCCGTTTGTTCAGTCGATGGCAGCCAGCAGGTTCGATCTACCGTTATCCCGGGCAGTGCGCGCCGCATTCGAATACTAGCCACTAATCGATATCTACCGTTGCTCTGTATCTAATGGGAGCATCCGAGAAGAAAAAACGATTTCGGTGGTGGGGGTGCTGCTGCTGCGCGTGAGGCACTGTCCTCTCTAGCGGGAGATCTGACAAATGGTGCAGAATAAGATATATCCATCCCGATCCCAGTTGGCTCGAATCGAAGTGATGAGGGAAACTGGACGCGCGCTGTTGTCTTACCCGGTTTTACACCGATTTTTGACGTTTTTATGACTCGTCGCTAGCGCTTTCTCCTTTCACTGTTCCGTTATCTGTAAAGCAGCCCCTCTTCCTTCTCTCTCTCTCTCTCTCTCCCCCTCTCTCTCTCTCGTGTGAGCCCCGGCCAACAACACCGCTCGAGCTGCACCGAATATGACGCCTTTCCGCTCATATGAAGAGGACAGGCAACACACCCGTCTCCTTACTTTTCATTTCTCTCTCTCTGGTGGGTGAAATTAGTAGCAGGGGAGAAAAGGGATGGGGGCCACACGAGACGGCAGCTCCTCCCCGTGCTCGGGTTTGCTTATCACAGGAGCGAGCGGGTGAAAGAGAAAGAGAGATGTATTTATTGTATATTTTGCTTGCTCTGGCAATGTAAACATATGTATCCCAGGCAGGTAAAGCACTTTGAATTGAGTGGACGACAAGGGGTGCTCGTCGGGGCGAAATAAAGGCGACATTGTAGACAGAGCGATGGCGGAGCGCCATAATGTAGGTTTTCAAAATGTGTCACTCCTCCACTGTCGTGATACGATGTTTTGACGCACATCAGGGCAAAACACCCCTTCTCTCTGCGCCAATGTAGCGGTGTAACATAATGGTACCGTACAATGTAAACACACATCTTGTTTCACTGACCCCCCGTAGCAAGGAACGCCCTCGTAGTATCCACCATATCCGTTTTAATACAATAGGCCTACAATATAATGGTGGAATTGTCTGTGCAGTCAGCCTGTTTTGAGGGTTTTAACTATGTTTAAATTCATGTCTTGAATCCACAACGGCACTGCAAATTAGACCGTGACCGATGACCGAGTCGGGACATTGTAAAGTAATAGCCTATTTTGTTGTATAAAGAGAAAGCTTGTTTCCCTTGAGATGGGTCTGAATCTCAGAACTGAATTCATGGGGGGAGGGGTTACAGCAACTCCCCAGGGATAAAGAGCCCTGTCTGGAACGAGGACATACATTACTCACACTTTTAACGCCTCAGAACTAAAGCTAAAGACAACCAATATATTTCTGGAGAAAAAATAACGGTCCTTTCTACATCTTTAGACTATGGTGATAGAAATATATACATTATGATTCCTTTGTTTGGGATGTTTATAGACAAACTTGCTGATCGATCAATCCCGATTGCTTTTATTGTAAGCAATAGATTAAATAATTATTCATACATCTAATCAACAATCGAGCGCGGAAATCTCAACCCTGCACCAGACACTACAGCCTCTACCTTAATGAAGAATTGATTCAAAACAAATATCTATATATATATATATATATATATTGTTCCAGAGAAATAACTGACATTGAATGTTCCATTCCTCAACTCGCTTTCATCATAACTACTGTGTTCTAAACAAGTGTTCCAAATGGCACCCTATTCCCTTTATAGTGCACTTAGTTAAAAAAAATAGTGCACTATATAGGGAATAGGGTGCTATTTGGGACATACAGACATATGCCTTAAGCTACTTATTTAAAGAGGCTTGACAAAGAAGAGTTGTGCGTGAAGTGTGAGGACTTACTAAATCTGACACTGAATGGGGCTGTAGCTCAAGGCACAAACGTCAGTTTACCTGCTTGTTGAAAGGTGGTCTGCTGAATGAAGGATTGTCAATATTTCTTTCCTTCTTTCTTTCCCTCTAAAAGACAAGTTAGCCGGTCTATCTTTTCTCCTTTCTCTCTCTCTTCCTCAGAGGTACTTAGTTTCCTCAGTCAGATTCTGCCCAATGAAATCAATGTAATACTAAACTTTGATCACCTAGTTGGCTATTAAGTCATGTATCACTCCTACTGCAAGTGGCTCTGGATAAGAGCGTTGAGCATCTGCTAAATGACTAACGTGCCAAAAGAGGCCGTGGTTGAAGGTTGAAGAGCGTCTGCTAAATATTTTTTATTTAACTTTTGTTTAACTAGGCAAGTCAGTTAAGAATAAATTCTTAGTTACAATGACAGCCTAGAAAACTGCCTTGTTCAGGGGCAGAACGACAGATTTGTACCTTGTCAGCTCAGGGATTTAACATGTCAATGTCAGAGACACCGTGGTTGAAGGTTTTCAAAACATCAAGACGACATCGCAGAAGAAGTCACACATTTCAATCATTTAATTTCTCAATGCAGCCCATCTCCAAGGAGACAAAACATACATAGCAAATGTAAAAAGCATTCATAAACATATAAAGCTTCAGGGTCAATTCCCTTTCAATTCAGGAAGGGAAATGAGATACCTAGTCAGTTGCACAACACAATGCATTCAACTGAAATGTGTCTCCTGTATGTATTTCATCAAACCCCTCTGAATCAGAGGTGCAGGGTTCTGCCTTAATCAATGTCCACGTCGATTAAGTACACTGACATTTCAATTCCAATTCTCTTCCAATACTTTTCAATGAGGAAAATTTGGGATTTGTTCACTTTCTGAAATGACTGGAATTGAAATGTTATTGACCCTAACCTTGACATATACAGTTGAAGTGGGAAGTTTACATACACCTTGGCCAAATACATTTAAACTCAGGTTTTCACAATTCCCCGACATTTAATCCTAGTAAAAATTCCCTGTCTCAGGTCAGTTAGGATCACTACTTTATTATAAGAATGAGAAATGTCAGAATAATAGTAGAGAGAATGATTGATCTCCGCTTTGATTTCTTTCATCACATCCCAGTGGGTCAGGAGTTTACATTCACTCAATTAGTATTTGGTAGCATTGCCTTTAAATGGTTTAACTTGGGTCAAACGTTTCGAGTAGCCTTCCACAAGCTTCCCACTATAAGTTGGGTGAATTTTGTCCCATTCCTCTTAACAGAGCTGGTATAACTGAGTCAGGTTTGTAGGCCTCCTTGCTCGTACATGGTTTTTCAGTTCTGCCCACAAATCTTCCATGGGATTGAGGTCAGGGCCTTGTGATGGCCACTCCAATACCTTGACTTTGTTGTCCTTAAGCCATTTTGCCTCAACTTTGGAAGTATGCTTGGGGTCAATGTCCATTTGGAAGACCCATTGCGACCAAGTTTTAACTTCCTGACTGATGTCTTGAGATATTGCTTCAATATATCCACATCATTTTCTTAACTCATGATGCCATCTATTTTGTGAAGTGCACCAGTCCCTCCTGCAGAGAATCACCCCCACGCTTCACAGTTGGGATGAGGTTCTTCGGCCTGCATGCATCCCATTTTTTCCTCCAAACATAACGATGGTCATTATGGCCAAACAGTTCTATTTTTGTTTCATCAGACCAGAGAACATTTCTCTAAAAGGCACAATCTTTGTCCCCACCTGCAGTTGCAAACCATAGTCTGGCCTTTTTATGGCGGTTTTAGAGCAGTGGCTTCTACCTTGCAGAGCGGTCTTTCAGGTTATGTCAATATAAGACTTGTTTTACTGTGGATATAGATACTGTTGTTCCTGTTTCCTCCAGCATCTTCACAAGGCCCTTTGCGGTTTTTCTGTGATTGATTTGCACTTTTCGCACCAAAGTTCGTTCATCTCTAGGAGACAGAACGGGTCTCCTTCCTGAGCGGTATGACGGCTGCGTGGTCCCATGGTGTTTATACTTGCGTACTATTGTTTGTACAGATGAACGTCGTACCATCAGGCATTTGGAAATTGCTCCCAAGGATGAACCAGACTTGTGGCGGTCTACATTATTTATTTTGAGGTATTGGCTGATTTCTTTAGTTTTTCCCATGTCAAGCAAAGA
Source organism: Oncorhynchus gorbuscha (assembly GCF_021184085.1). Lineage (NCBI taxonomy): Eukaryota > Metazoa > Chordata > Actinopteri > Salmoniformes > Salmonidae > Oncorhynchus > Oncorhynchus gorbuscha. The sequence goes on from NC_060190.1 coordinate 5,096,443, forward strand.
GGCACCAAGTTTGAAGGTAGGCCTTGAAATACATCCACAGGTACACCTCCAATTGACTCAAATTATGTAAATTAGTCTATCAGAAGCTTCTAAAGCTATAACATCATTTTCTGGAATTTTCCAAGCTGTTTAAAGGCACAGTCAACTTAGTTTATGTAAACTTCTGACCCACTGGAATTGTGATACAGTGAAATATAAGTGAAATAGTCTGTCTGTAAACAATTGTTGGAAAAATGACTTATGTCATGCACAAAGTAGATGTCCTAACCAACTTGCCAAAACTATAGTTTGTTAACAAGAAATGTGTGGAGTGGTTGAAAAACAAGTTAATGATTCCAACCTAAGTGTATGTAACCTTCTGACTTCAACTGTACATAAAATGTATATAATCACACATAAAATAAACATACGTTAGATATACATGATTTGATAACTATCAAAAAAAATGTAATCACTTCAACTGCTCATCTCTCCTCCAACCAGACCAAATACGAATAAAGAGGAGAGAAAGAGAGAGTGAAGAGGCAGGTAGAGTAGGAGGGAGTGGGGTGGAAAGAGAGAGAGTGAAGAGGCAGGTAGAGTAGGAGGGAGTGGGGTGGAGAGAGAGAGTGAAGAGGCAGGTAGAGTAGGAGGGAGTGGGTGGAAAGAGAGAGAAGAGGCAGGTAGAGTAGGAGGGAGTGGGGTGGAAAGAGAGAGAAGAAGAGGCAGGGAGAGTAGGAGGGAGTGGGGTGGAAAGAGAGAGAGTGAAGAGGCAGGTAGAGTAGGAGGGAGTGGGGTGGAAAGAGAGAGAGTGAAGAGGCAGGTAGAGTAGGAGGGAGTGGGGTGGAAAGAGAGAGAGTGAAGAGGCAGGTAGAGTAGGAGGGAGTGGGGTGGAAAGAGATCAACAGAAAGCTACAGTAACAAGAGACAGCTGAGATGAGTCCCTTCACTTGTCAGCCCATTACATAGTGTCACCTGCACTGATAACCCCCACATCATTCAACCCCTCTCCTCCTTCCCTTGTTCACAGACAGACTGATAACCCCACATCATTCAACCCCTCTCCTCCTTCCCTTGTTTACAGACAGACTGATAACCCCACATCATTCACTCCCCTCTCCTCCTTCCCTTGTTCACAGACAGACTGATAACCCCACATCATTCATCCCCCTCTCCTCCTTCCCTTGTTCACAGACAGACTGATAACCCCACATCATTCATCCCCCTCTCCTCCTTCCCTTGTTCACAGACAGACTGATAACCCCACATCATTCATCCCCCTCTCCTCCTTCCCTTGTTCACAGACAGACTGATAACCCCACATCATTCATCCCCCTCTCCTCCTTCCCTTGTTCACAGACAGACAAAGAGCAGGTAACAGGAGTTAAACGCCAGCCAACAAACAGTCACTGACTGTGTTGGGAGTGAATTCAGTCCATTCAGGTTGATCTGGGGCCGTATCAAGCATTTCAGAGTAAGAGCAATGACCTAGGATCAGGTCACCCCTGTCCATATAATCGTATTCATTGCTATCTAAAGCAAAAACTGATGCTAGATCAGCTTTCCTTCCAGCATACCTGTCGTCCACCTGACCTGACCCATCAATAACATTACCTTTAGGTGTGTAATAAACACGGTATCAGCTGTAGGAAAAGGAATAGTCGTGATAAAGTAAAAAAATAGAAATCCGTTTCTGCCTAAGGATGCCTTATCAGCTCCAAATCTCCACAACACCACCAAAATCCATCACACAACCCCTCCAATACATTCCTATACCTCCCTCCTTCAAGAGCAGTTATCACTCTCTTCACCCCAAATCTTGTCCCCCTCCATCACTGAGGCCCCAGCCCAGCTGAGGCCCCCTGTGTCCCCAGGAAGTCTCCGTGGTCCGACCCCCACAGCCGGTAGAACTGGGTGAAGTCAACATAGGGAGGGACCCGTCCGGTCTCGTCTGGCTGCACCACCTGGCTGCCACGCTGTCTGGAGAGAGTCCCATACAGTGGATATTTTAGTGAACATAATCTTCCTAGAAACAGAATAGAAACAATCCCGCCTGGGATTTTTCCTTCTCTAACCCACCGAGCTACCTACCTGAAGAGGCTGCCTCCGTCTCCTGAAGACGAGCTGGAGCTCTGGGTGGTCTGGTTATTGGTGGAATGGAGCGTGGTGGTGGGACTCTGGCTGCGGGGTGGGAGGGGGCGGGTGGGCGAGGGGGGAGAGGGGGAAGAGAGGGAAGAGGGGAGAGACAGAGCTCATTTATGGACTGGAGGATGTCAAGGGAGGAACGGCGGATGGCGCTGGGTAGAAGGAGCATGCTAGAGGTGACGAAGGAAGTGAGGAGAAAGAGATGGATGGATGGATGGAGGGAGGGAGGGGAAGAAGAGCAAAAGAAAGGGGGAAAATAAGACAGAAGGAGGAGATTCAGAGAAGGAAAATAAATAAGGAATGAAGGAAAGAAGACAGCAAAGTAAAGAAGAGTAGGAGGAATGAACCAATCAATGACTCAGAACAGGGGCCATGCACATGCCTCTTAGAACAACACAGTAACAAGAAGCCAACGTGTGGTCTTAGCCCGGGCCAACAATTACACTACGGTTTATCTGAAATGACCCTAACAAACCCAAATGAAAATCTAAAACGAACTGGCTATGAAACCATCGTCTACACTTGTTGGGGTACGGCCAAGAACACAACATCATCCATCCTGCAGAAGGCGTCCAAATCCAGCCAGGGTGGAAGTGTGCGTTTAGCTTGGTGGATGTGTGTATGTCTTGGGCTGGGTGATATATCGAGTATACAGTATAATGGAATGGATCCACATATCGGTATGAATTTTAACAATACACTAACTACACGGCTCCAAAAAATAAAGGGAACACTTAAACAACACAATGTAACTCCAAGTCAATCTCACTTCTGTGAAATCAAACTGTCCACTTAGGAAGCAACACTGATTGACAATAAATTTCACATGCTGTTGTGCAAATGGAATAGACAACAGGTGGAAATTATAGGCAATTAGCAAGACACCCCCAATAAAGGTGGTTCTGCAGGTGGTGACCACAGACCACTTCTCAGTTCCTATGCTTCCTGGCTGATGTTTTGGTCACTTTTGAATGCTGGCAGTGCTTTCACTCTAGTGGTAGCATGAGACTGAGTCTACAACCCACACAAGTGGCTCAGGTAGTGCAGCTCATCCAGGATGGCACATCAATATGAGATGTGGCAAGAAGGTTTGCTGTGTCTGTCAGCGTAGTGTCCAGAGCATGGAGGCGCTACCAGGAGACAGGCCAGTACATCAGGAGACGTGGAGGAGGCCAACAACCCAGCAGCAGGACCACTACCTCCGCCTTTGTGCAAGGAGGAGCACTGCCAGAGCCCTGCAAAATGAACTCCAGCAGGCCACAAATGTGCATGTGTCTGCTCAAACGGTCAGAAACAGACTCCATTAGAGTGGTATGAGGGCCCGACGTCCACAAGTGGGGGTTGTGCTTACAACCCAACACCGTGCAGGATGTTTGGCATTTGCCAGAGAACACCAAGATTGGCAAATTCGCCACTGGCGCCCTGTGCTCTTCACAGATGAAAGCAGGTTCACACTGAGCACATGTGACAGACGTGACAGTCTGGATACGCCGTGGAGAACGTTCTGCTGCCTGCAACATCCTCCAGCATGTCCGGTTTGGTGGTGGGTCAGTCATGGTGTGGGGTGGCATTTCTTTGGGGGGCCGCACAGCCCTCCATGTGCTCGCCAGAGGTAGCCTGACTGCCATTAGGTACCGAGATGAGATGAGATCCTCAGACCCCTTGTGAGACCATATGCTGGTGCGGTTGGCCCTGGGTTCCTCCTAATGCAAGACAATACTAGACCTCATGTGGCTGGAGTGTGTCAGCAGTTCCTGCAAGAGGAAGGCATTGATGCTATGGACTGGCCCGCCCGTTCCCCAGGCCTGAATCCAATTGAGCACATCTGGGACATCATGTCTCGCTCCATCCACCAACGCCACGTTGCACCACAGACTGTCCAGGAGTTGGCTTTAGTCCAGGTCTGGGAGGAGATCCCTCAGGAGACCATCCACCACCTCATCAGGAGCATGCCCAGACATTGTAGGGAGGTCATACAGGCACGTGGAGGCCACACACACTACTGAGTCTCATTTTGACTTGTTTTAAGGACATTACATCAAAGTTGGATCAGCCTGTAGTGTGGTTTTCCACTTTAATTATGAGTGTGACTCCAAATCCAGACCTCCATGGGTTGATAAATTTGATTTCAACTATGTAAAGAAAAATGTATTTAATATGAATATTTCTTTCATTCAGATCGAGGATGTGTTATTTTACTGTTCCCTTTATTTTTTTGAGCAGTGTATATTCTGAGACAGTGCTCCATATTGGACCACCTCCCTGTCAGTCGTGTCCTAGTGTGCATACAACCATCAGAACGGAGCCCATTCAAATCACTTTCATTCCATCTGTTGTCACGCTCATGCACTACTCATAAAACACAGGCTTCTATTCACAAACATCACACAAATATTGTGATATGATGTGTTGGCCATATCACCCATCTCTAGTGTGTGTCAGCATGCCTGCATTTGTATCCACTTCCAGGGAAAGAAAGCGTCTTAGTCCCGTTGGTGAGTGTGTGTGTTATTGGCTCGGTGTGTGCGCGCTTTGGGTGAGTTGCTATGGATACATGGCATATATTATATATATTACCCAGGTGTGTGTGTGGGTGTGCCCTCCTCCAGAGTAGAGGCTGTGTTGGTCCCGTTGGTGAGGGTACCCCCCTGAGAGGGCATGACCAGGGAGAGGGTGACGCTGGTCTTACTGGTGCTGCTGGGGCAGTTGGAGTAGGGCACCGACACTGGGTAGATACGACCACCTAGAGGAGAGACAGAGAGACAGAGTTCATCTAGTATTATAGTAGTAATATAGTGCTGCTGGGGCAGTTAGAGTAGGGCACCGACACTGGGTAGATACGACCACCTAGAGGAGAGACAGAGTTCATCTAGTATTATAGTAGTAATATAGTGCTGCTGGGGCAGTTAGAGTAGGGCACCGACACTGGGTAGATACGACCACCTAGAGGAGAGACAACAGAGAGACAGAGTTCATCTAGTATTATAGTAGTAATATAGTGCTGCTGGGGCAGTTAGAGTAGGGCACCGACACTGGGTAGATACGACCACCTAGAGGAGAGACAGAGTTCATCTAGTATTATAGTAGTAATATAGTGCTGCTGGGGCAGTTAGAGTAGGGCACTGACACTGGGTAGATACGACCACCACCGACACTAGAGGAGAGACAACAGAGAGACAGAGTTCATCTAGTATTATAGTAGTAATATAGTGCTGCTGGGGCAGTTAGAGTAGGGCACCGACACTGGGTAGATACGACCACCTAGAGGAGAGACAGAGTTCATCTAGTATTATAGTAGTAATATAGTGCTGCTGGGGCAGTTAGAGTAGGGCACTGACACTGGGTAGATACGACCACCTAGAGGAGAGACAGAGAGACAGAGTTCATCTAGTATTATAGTAGTAATATAGTGCTGCTGGGGCAGTTAGAGTAGGGCACTGACACTGGGTAGATACGACCACCTAGAGGAGAGACAGAGAGACAGAGTTCATCTAGTATTATAGTAGTAATATAGTGCTGCTGGGGCAGTTAGAGTAGGGCACCGACACTGGGTAGATACGACCACCTAGAGGAGAGACAGAGAGACAGAGTTCATCTAGTATTATAGTAGTAATATAGTGCTGCTGGGGCAGTTAGAGTAGGGCACTGACACTGGGTAGATATAGAGGAGAGACAGAGTTCATCTAGTATTATAGTAGTAATATAGTGCTGCTGGGGCAGTTAGAGTAGGGCACTGTTCATCTAGTATTATAGTAGTAATATAGTGCTGCTGGGGCAGTTAGAGTAGGGCACCGACACTGGGTAGATACGACCACCTAGAGGAGAGACAGAGAGACAGAGTTCATCTAGTATTATAGTAGTAATATAGTGCTGCTGGGGCAGTTAGAGTAGGGCACTGACACTGGGTAGATACGACCACCTAGAGGAGAGACAGAGTTCATCTAGTATTATAGTAGTAATATAGTGCTGCTGGGGCAGTTAGAGTAGGGCACCGACACTGGGTAGATACGACCACCTAGAGGAGAGACAGAGAGACAGAGTTCATCTAGTATTATAGTAGTAATATAGTGCTGCTGGGGCAGTTAGAGTAGGGCACTGACACTGGGTAGATACGACCACCTAGAGGAGAGACAGAGTTCATCTAGTATTATAGTAGTAATATAGTGCTGCTGGGGCAGTTAGAGTAGGGCACTGACACTGGGTAGATACGACCACCTAGAGGAGAGACAGAGAGACAGAGTTCATCTAGTATTATAGTAGTAATATAGTGCTGCTGGGGCAGTTAGAGTAGGGCACTGACACTGGGTAGATACGACCACCTAGAGGAGAGACAGAGTTCATCTAGTATTATAGTAGTAATATAGTGCTGCTGGGGCAGCACTGACACTGGGTAGATACGACCACCTAGAAACCTAGTAAAACACAAGTAAAAGTGTTAGCTGAATTAGATGAAGAATTCAAGCTTTCCTGTTCATTTGGTATCTGCAGATGATCAGTAATGCATCTGGAAACTGTTTGAATGTATGAGAATCATTTTATAGAATATGAACTGAGGTATAACTCAGACTCATTGGCCAGGTTCAATCTCTACACGGAAGGCTATTGCCTCTATCAGGCAGAGACGTCTAACTCACCATGGTGATCTCTAAAAGTAGAGGTCAACCGATTAATCGGAATGGCCGATTATTTAGGGACGATTTCAAGTTGTCAAAACAATCGGAAATCGGTAGTTTTGGACACCGATTTGGCCGATTTTTAAATTTTATATTTTAAATATATATATATAGATACATAGATATAGAGATATATAAGTTGCTCGCTAATATTAAACTTATCTTATAAAAAACAATCAATCTTCACATAATCACTGGTTAACTACACATGGTTGATGATATTACTAGTTTATCCAGCGTGTCCTGTGTTGTATATAAACGATGCGGTGCGTATTCCCGGAAAAAGGACTGTCGTTGCTCCAACGTGAACCTAACCATAAACATCCATGCCTTTCTTAAAATCAATACACAGAAGTATATCTTTTTAGCTAAAAGAATATTTAGCTAAAAGAAATCCAGGTTAGCAGGCGATATTAACCAGGTGAAATTGTGTCACTTCTCTTGCGTTCATTGCACGCGAGTCAGTCAGTGTATATGCGATAATAATTAACGTTTTGTTTTCAAGATGATAGTTTCCGGATTCGACCATATTAATGACCAAAGGCTCGTATTTCTGTGTGTTATGTTATAATTAAGTATATTATTTGATATTTGATAGAGCAGTCTGACTGAGTGATGGTAGGCAGCAGCAGGCTCGAAAGCATTCATTCAAACAGCACTTTGTGCGTTTTGCCAGCAGCTCTTCACGGTGCTTCAAGCATTAATTTGTTTATGACTTCAAGCCTATGAACTCCTGAGATTAGGCTGGTGTAACCGATGTGAAATGGCTAGCTAGTTAGCGGGGTGAGCGCTAATAGTGTTTTAAACGTCACTCGCTCTGAAACTTAAGAGTAGTTGTCCCCCTTAATCTGCAAGGGCCACGGCTTTTGTGGAGCGATGGGTAACGCTGCTTCGAGGGTGGCTGTTGTCGATGTGTTCCTCGTTCGAGCCCAGGTAAGAGCGAGGAGAGGGACGGAAGCTATACTGTTACACTGGCAATACTAAAGTGCCTATAAGAACATCCAATAGTCAAAGGTATATGGAATACAAATGGTATAGAGAGAAATGTTCCTATAAATACTATATTAACTACAACCTAAAATCTTTTAACTTGGAATATTGAAGTCTCATGTTAAAAGGAACCACCAGCTTTCATATGTTCTCATGTTCTGAGCAAGGAACTGAAACGTTAGCTTTCTTACACAGCACATATTGCACTATTATCTTTCTTCTCCAACACTTTGTTCTTGCATTATTTAAACCAAATTGAACATGTTTCATTATTTACTTGAGGCTAAATGGATTTTTATTGATGTATTATATTAAGTTAAAACAAGTGTTCATTCACTATTGTTTTAATTGTCATTATTACAAATAAACAAACAATTTTTTAAAAATCGTCAGATTAATCGGTATCTGCTTTTTTTGGCCCTCCAATAACCGGTATCTGCTTTTTTTGGCCCTCCATTAACCGGTATCTGCTTTTTTTGGTCCTCCATTAATCGGTATCCGCTTTTTTGGGCCCTCCAATAATCGGTATCTGCTTGTTTTTTTGGCCCTCCAATAATCGGTACCTGCTTGTTTTTTTGGCCCTCCAATAATCGGTACCTGCTTGGTTTTTTGGCCCTCCAATAATCGGTATCTGCTTGTTTTTTTCCAATAATCGGTACCTGCTTGGTTTTTTTGGCCCTCCAATAATCGGTATCTGCTTGGTTTTTTGGCCCTCCAATAATCGGTATCTGCTTGTTTTTTTGGCCCTCCAATAATCGGTATCTGCTTGTTGTTTTGGCCCTCCAATAATCGGTATCTGCTTGTTGTTTTGGCCCTCCAATAATCGGTATCTGCTTTTTTTTTGGGTCCTCCAATAATCGGTATTTGCTTTTTTTTGGGGGTCCTCCAATAATCGGTATTTGCTTTTTTTTTTGGGGGGGGGTCCTCCAATAATCGGTATTTGCTTTTTGGGGGGGGGGTCCTCCATTAATCGGTATCTGCTTTTTTTTTTGGGGGGGGTCCTCCAATAATCGGTATCTGCTTTTGGGGGGAGGGGGGGGGGTCCTCCATTAATCGGTATCTGCTTTTTTTTGTTGGTCCTCCAATAATCGGTATCGGCGTTGAAAAATCATAAATTGGTCGACCTCTAGTCTACAGTGCTGTCAGGTGGACATCAGTAGCAACACGCAGCCTCAAACCCTGGTCCATTCCTATTCAGAAGGCCATTTAAGGAAAACTGACATATTATATAACCTCTCTTCTAGCATGACATGAGAACACATACAAGCTCCGATCTCAATCGTGTTTTATGCTAATAGTCCCTGTCATTACTCAGCCCCTGATCTTGAATTCCACCCGGGCCAACCTAAAACACCAGAACCTGGTGTCTGGAGGAGTTCAAAGGTTAAATAGAGGTTGTTGAGACATGTAGCTGTTTCTAGTTGTCACCCCATGTCACTAGTTTACATTGCCTTATGTAAGGCAGCCTGTTGTTTTACACCACACAAGCCTGGACACACAGTTGGCTGTTGCCAGTGTCTTCGGTCTGTGTTCAGTCTTACATTGTTCAGAGTTTTGATCCCCCGTCCCCACAGGAGGCCTTTTGCCTCTTGCCAGGCCGTCATTGTAAATAACCATTTGTTCTTAATTGATTAGCCTGGTTAAATAAAGGTGAAATAAATAAAGGTGAAATAAATACAATCCATCTTACCCTGGGAGTGTTTCTGCTCTCTGTGGGCTGGTCTCTCCCCCACCTACCCTGTGTGGGCGTGTCTCTCCCCCACCTACCCTGTGTGGGCTGGTCTCTCCCCCACCTACCCTGTGTGGGCTGGTCTCTCCCCCATCTACCCTGTGTGGGTGCGTCTCCCCCACCTACCATATATATATATATATATACACACACTGTGTGGGTGCGTCTCCCCCACCTACCCTGTGTGGGTGCGTCTCCCCCACCTACCCTGTGTGGGTGCGTCTCCCCCACCTACCCTGTGTGGGCGTCTCTCCCCCACCTACCCTGTGTGGGCTGGTCTCTCCCCCACCTACCCTGTGTGGGCGCGTCTCTCCCCACCTACCCTGTGTGGGCGCGTCTCTCCCCACCTACCCTGTGTGGGTGCGTCTCCCCCACCTACCCTGTGTGGGTGTGAGTGCGCCGTCGGCCAGCGTGTAGTTGAGTGTGCGTATCAGCAGCGTCATGTCTTCGTGACGGGAGCAGTGGGACGCTCTCTGGCGTCCGCTGGCGTAGACATCGTGGTGTAGCCGCTTGACCCTCTCCACCACCGACTGGGACACGGCCTCCAGGCTTCCCTGTTGGGCTAGTTCTGCTGCTACCATCGCTACCATCTCCTAGAGGAGGGGGAGGAGAGGGGAAAACAATGCAACGTTTCATCTCATGGTGAAATCAACTGAAATCAGTAGGGAGAGAGAGGGAAGGAGGGAGGGAGGAGGAGAGAGAGGGAAGGAGGGAGGGGGGAGGAGAGGGGAAAACGATGCAACGTTTCATCTCATGGGGAAATCAACTGAAATCAGTAGGGAGAGAGAGGGAAGGAGGGAGGGAGGAGGAGAGGTAGACAGGGGTAGATGATGTTGGAGTTGGGAAGAGGAGAGTAAGAGGTGGTGGTGAACTATGACGATTGGGAAAGACCAGCACCGTCCTCCTTGGAACAAGATATTTATCAAAGAAGCTTGTTGTGAATGTATTGGTTAAGAGGTTCATTGGATAAGTGAATGCACCCACCTGATTGGCCTGTTCAGGTCCGTGGGCGGACTCCAGGGCTTTGATGAGCCCCTCTGACATCAGCAACAGGAAGCCTGTCACACCCTCTAACGATTGGCTGGCCTGGATCTCCGGCTCTGCTATGATTGGCTTGTTCTTGGCGGCGCTGATGGTCGTGGGCGGGGCATGGAGGAAAATGAAGAAGATGGACAGATCGAAAGGAGAGTGAGAGCGAGTGAAAGAGAAGAGAAAGAAAGGATTAAAGAGAGGGATGAGATAGAGGTAAGCGATAAGAGGAAGTGCAGCAAAACATTGTATTGTAGGTTGGAAACAATCTAAAGTGGACCCTACAGCTATTGTATGTAGTAATCATGTGCCTATGAGTTATAGTGTTCGCACTGAGGCGATGTGCCCTAGTAGGAAGTCCACTGTGTGCAGCTCACCCTGCACTAACATACAGAACATGAGCATGTCGACTTCTGCTAAGCAATGAAAACAATCAAGCATCCCAGAAAAGTGCTAAAAATAGCCCACAAATCAATAATTTGCTAGCAACAGGTGACATTCATATTCGGTCAATTTCTGAATCTCACTTAGATAATACCTTTGATGCTATAGTGGCAGCAACACATGGTTATAACATCTACAGAAAATACAGAAATGCCAAAGGTGGAGGTGTTGCTGTTTATAATCAGAACCACATTCCTGTAAAACTTAGAGAGGATCTCATGTTAAATACTGTTGAAGTAATATGGCTACAGGTTTATCTGCCTCACCTAAAGCCCATTCTGGTGGGAAGCTGCTATAGACCACTTATTGCTAACAGTCAGTATCTGGATAAGTTTGAAATGCTTGTTAATGTTTGAGATAAACAGAGAGGTATATTTTGACAGGCTTTGATCACACTGCTCACTCAAGAGAAAGCTTCACACTGTAACTAGCGCCTGCAACCTGGTTCAGGTTATCAGTCAACCTACCAGGGTAGTTACAAACAGCACAGGAATTCAATCACCAACATGTACTGATCACATCTTTACTAATGCTGCAGAAATGTGCTTTAAGGCAGTATCCAAATCCATTGGATGTAGTGATCACAATAGTAGCCATATCTAGGAAAACCAAAGTTCCAAAGGCTGGACCTAATATAGTGTATAAGAGGTCATACAATAAGATTAGCAACAATTCCAATGTTGATGCTGTAAAGAATATTTGTTGGTCTGTGGTGTGTAATGAGGAGCAACCAGACGCTGCACTTGACACATTTAGGAAATGTCTTATTCCAGTTGCTAAGAAGCAGCACCCATTAAGAAAATGACTGTGTAAACTGGTAAATCCCTGTGGACTGATGAGGAATTTAAAAAAGGATGGTTGAGTTGGATGAGACAAAAGGAATGGCAAATAAGTCTGGCTGCACAACCGATTGGCAAACGTCCTGCAAATAGAGAAATCATGTGACTAAACTGAATAAAAAGAAACTATACTATGAAACAAAGATCAATTACATAATGAACGATAGTAAAAAGCTTTGAAGCACCTTAAGTGACATTTTGGGCAAAAATTGAATCAGATGGCTCATTCAACACAAAACCCACTGTTATTGCCACTGATATAGATTTTTTTCAATGGCAAGATTAGCAAATTTAGGCATGATATGCCAGTAACAAATGCTGACATTACACATCCAAGTATAACAACTGATCAAATTATGAAAAACAAGATTTGTAATTTTGAATTCCGTAAAGTGAGTGTGGAAAAGGTGAAAAAATGATTGTTGTCCATCAACGATGACAAAACACCGGTGTCTGACAACTTGGATGGAAAATTACTGAGGATAATAGTGGATGATATTGCCACTGCTATTTGCCACATCTTCAATCTAAGCCTACTAGAGAGTGTGTGGCCCTCGGGCCTGGAGGGAAGCTATTCTGCTACCCAAGAATAATAAAGCCCCCTTTACTGGCTCAAATAGCCCATCAAACAGCCGGTTACCAACCTTAGTAAACTTCTGGAAAAAAATGGTGTTTGACCAGATACAATGCTATTTTACTGTGAACAAACTGACAACAGACTTTCAGCATGCTTACAGGGGGAGACATTCAACAAGCATGGCACTTACACAAATCACTGATGAATGGCTGAGAGAAATTGTTAAAAAGATTGTGGTAGCTGTTTTGTTAGACTTGTGGCTTTTGACATTATCGATCATATTCTGCTGATGGAAAAACATATCTGTTATGGCTTCATACCCCCTGTCTACCTGTCTAACAGATCACAGAGGGTGTTCTTTAATGGAAGCCTCAACAACACGATCCAGGTAGAGTCAGGGATTCTGAATGACTCAACACTATTGACGTCAGCTACTACAGAGAGTGAAATCACTGCAACACTTCATGAAGAGCTGCTGTTAGTTTCAAAATGGGTGGCAGGGAATAAGTCAGTCCTAAATATTTTAAAAACTAAAAGCATTGTATGTGGGACAAATGATTCACTAAACAATAAACCTCAACTAAATCATGTAATAAATGATGTGGAAAGTTGAGGTGACTAAATTGCTTGGAGTAACACTGGGTTGTAAACTGTCATGGTCAAAACATGTTGATACAACAGTAGCTAAGATGGGGAGAAGTCTGTCCATAATAAAGCGATGCTCTGCCTTAACAACACTATCAACAAGGCAGGTCCTACAGACTCTAGTTTTGTCGCACCTGACTACTGTTCAGTAGTGTTGTCAGGTGCCACAAAGAGGGACCTAGGAAAATGACAATTGTCTCAGAACAGGGCAGCACGGCTGGCCCTTAATAGTACACGTAGAGCTAACATTAATGATATGCATGTCAATCTCTCATGGAGAGTCTGACTTCATCACTTGTTTTTGTAAGAGGTGTTGACGTGCTGAACGTACCGAGGTGTCTGTATAAACTACTAGGACACCGCTCAGATACCCAGCATACCCCACAAGACAAGTCACCAGAGGTCTCTTCACAATCCTCAATAACAGACTATGGAAGGCACACAGTACTACATAGAGTCATGAGTACATGGAACTCTATTCCACATCAGGTTACTGATGCAAGCAGAAAAACAGATGAAAATACACCTTATGGAACAGCTGGGACTGTGAAGAGACACACAGGCACAGACACACATACACATGATACGACACACACGTACACAGGATGTTGTACTGTAGAGATGTGATAGTAGAGTAGCGGCCTGAGGGAAAACACTCAATGTGCCGTGAAACATGTTATGAAATGTAATGTCATGTAATATTTTAAACTATATACAGTGGGGAGAAGTATTTGATAACCTGCGAAATCGGCAGTGTTTCCTACTTACAAAGCATGTAGAGGTCTGTCATTTTTTATCATAGGTACACTTCAACTGTGAGAGATGGAATCTAAAACAAAAATCCAGTAAATCACATTGTATGATTTTTAAGTAATTAATTTGCATTTTATTGCAGGACATAAGTATTTGATACATCAGAAAAGCAGAACTTAATATTTGGTACAGAAACCTTTGTTTGCAATTCCAGAGAATATACGTTTCCTGCCGTTCTTGACCGGGTTTGCACACACTGCAGCAGGGATTTTGGCCCACTCCTCCATACAGACCTTCTCCAGATCCTTCAGGTGTCGGGGCTGTCGCTGGGCAATATGGACTTTCAGCTCCCTCCAAAGATTTTCTATTGGGTTCAGGTCTGGACACTGGCTAGGCCACTCCAGGACCTTGAGATGCTTCTTACGGAGCCACTCCTTAGTTGCCCTGGCTGTGTGTTTCGGGTCGTTGTCATGCTGGAAGACCCAGCCACGACCCATTCAATGCTCTTACTGAGGAAAGGAGGTTGTTGGCCAAGAACTCGCGATATATGGCCCCATCCATCTTCCCCTCAATACGGTGCAGTCGTCCTGTCCCCTTTGCAGAAAAGCATCCCCAAAGATTGATGTTTCCACCTCCATGCTTCATGGTTGGGATGGTGTTCTTGGGGTTGTACTCATCCTTCTTCTTCCTCCAAACACAGCAAGTGGAGTTTAGACCAAAAAGCTCTATTTTTGTCTCATCAGACCACATGCCCTTCTCCCATTCCTCCTCTGGATCATCCAGATGGTCATTGGCAAACTTCAGATGGGCCTGGACATGCGCTGGCTTGAGCAGGGGGACCTTGCGTGCGCTGCAGGATTTTAATCCATGACGGCGTAGTGTGTTACTAATGGTTTTCTTTGAGACTGTGGTCTCAGCTCTCTTCAGGTCATTGACCAGGTCCTGCCGTGTAGTTCTGGGCTGATCCCTCACCTTCCTCATGATCATTGATGCCCCACAAGGTGAGATCTTGCATGGAGCCCCAGACCGAGGGTGATTGACCGTCATCTTGAACTTCTTCCATTTTCTAATAATTGCGCCAACAGTTGTTGCCTTCTCACCAAGCTGCTTGCCTATTGTCCTGTAGCCCATTCCAGCCTTGTGCAGGTCTACAATTTTATCCCTGATGTCCTTACACAGCTCTCTGGTCTTGGCCATTGTGGAGAGGTTGCAGTCTGTTTGATTGAGTGTGTGGACAGGTGTCTTTTATACAGGTAACGAGTTCAAACAGGTGCAGTTAATACAGGTAATGAGTGGAGAACAGGAGGGCTTCTTAAAGAAAAACTAACAGGTTTGTGAGAGTTGGAATTCTTACTGGTTGGTAGGTGATCAATACTTATGTCATGCAATAAAATGCAAATTAATTACTTAAAAATCATACAATGTGATTTTCTGATTTTTTGTTTTAGATTCCGTCTCTCCCAGTTGAAGTGTACCTATGATAAAAATTGCAGACCTCCACATGCTTTGTAAGTAGGAAAACCTGCAAAATCGGCAGTGTATCAAATACTTGTTCTCCCCACTGTAACTATATATATAACTGCCTTAATGTTGCTGGACCCCAGAAGAGTAGCTGCTGCCTTGGCAGGAACTGATGGGGATCCTTAATGAATACAAATACAAAAGTGGAGCGTTTTTCCACTTGAAATGTCTTGTACTCAGTCTACCTGCCGCTATGTAGCACTGAAGAAATCCAATTGGAAACTCAATTAAGTGCATTTTTCAGTGGATAAGTTGAATCCTATTCAAAGATCCAGCCTTATATTCATCCGTTTGGCTCGGCTACAGAGGACAGCAGGAAATTGGACTTCTGAGCCTGTGTGTGGGTGTGTGTGTATAAATGGATGTACATGCGCTAGTGGGTGTGTGTGTATAAATGGATGTACATGCGCTAGTGTGTGTGTGTGCACCCCTACCTCAACAGATCTATATCTGTGTAGTTATATTTAACCCTGTAGTCTCCAATCCTCCTGGTGCTGCTCTGACCAGCTATCAGAGCCGCCTGACGAAGACCAGACACATCAAGACCTGGGGGATGGAGGAGAGGATGAGGGGTAAAAGTGGGATGAGGTGGAGAAGAGGAGACAGGTGGAGAGGTGAAGGGGAGTAGAGGATGCGACAGGGGGAAAGACAGGGTGGGAGGAGGGGAGGAGGGGGAGAAGAGGAGACAGGAGGAGAGGTGAAGGGGAGTAGAGGATGCGACAGGGGGAAAGACAGGGTGGGAGGAGGGGGGAGAAGAGGAGACAGGAGGAGAGGTGAAGGGGAGTAGAGGATGCGACAGGGGGAAAGACAGGGTGGGAGGAGGGGAGGAGGGGGAGAAGAGGAGACAGGAGGAGAGGTGAAGGGGAGTAGAGGATGCGACAGGGGGAAAGACAGGGTGGGAGGAGGGAAGGAGGGGAGGAGGTGGAGAAGAGGAGACAGGAGGAGAGGTGAAGGGGAGTAGAGGATGCGACAGGGGGAAAGACAGGGTGGGAGGAGGTGGAGAAGAGGAGACAGGTGGAGAGGTGAAGGGGAGTAGAGGATGCGACAAAGACAGGGTGGGAGGAGGGGAGGAGGTGGAGAAGAGGAGACAGGAGGAGGGATGAAGAGGTGTAGAGGATGCGACAGGGGGAAAGACAGGGTGGGAGGAGGGGAGGAGGTGGAGAAGAGGAGACAGGAGGAGAGGTGAAGTGGAGTAGAGGATGTGACAGGGGGAAAGACAGGGTGGGAGGAGGGGAGGAGGTGGAGAAGAGGAGACAGGAGGAGAGGTGAAGGGGAGTAGAGGATGCGACAGGGGGAAAGACAAGGTGGGAGGAGAGGAGGGGATGAGGTGGAGAAGAGGAGACAGGAGGAGAGGTGAAGGGGAGTAGAGGATGTGACAGGGGGAAAGACAGGGTGGGAGGAGGGGAGGAGGTGGAGAAGAGGAGAGGTGAAGGGGAGTAGAGGATGTGACAGGGGGAAAGACAGGGTGGGAGGAGGGGATGAGGTGGAGAAGAGGAGACAGGAGGAAGGGGGGGAGTAGAGGATGTGACAGGGGGAAAGACAGGGTGGGAGGAGGGGAGGAGGTGGAGAAGAGGAGACAGGAGGAGAGGTGAAGGGGAGTAGAGGATGTGACGGTGATGAAAGACAGGGTGGGAGGAGGGGGAGGAGGTGGAGGGGAGGAGAAGAGGAGGGGAGGGGAAGGGGAGTAGAGGGGAGCGGTGATGAAAGTAAGAGAGGAAGGGGGAAGGAGAAGAGAGGGGAGGGGGAAGGAGAAGAGGTCACCTTCAACCAGGGTGTGCGTTTTCCAATTAATTGATCCCATTCCATTTTAAAGGCAGACTCAGCAGTATGACGTAGGTGCACAAAGTAAACAGCCCAGTGGGTCAAGTTCCACAACAACTAAGAGCGTTGAAGCGCAAGGCTCAACTTCACCCGTAGCTACCAGGCTGTAACAGCGTGAAGTGAACCCATGCACAGACTGTGTGTGTGTGTGTGTGTGTGTGTGTGTGTGTGTGTGTGTGTGTGTGTGTGTGTGTGTGTGTGTGTGTGTGTGTGTGTGTGACTCACCCAGCCCAGCCAGTCTCTGGAGCTGTCCTCGTTCTCTGTGGTGTGAGGTGTCCAATCTGGATCACCTGGTTCTGACCGTCGCTGGTTGACTTACACAGCAGGGCCCGGTTGGTACCTGGAACACAACAAAACCATTAGCCCAATACAAAGACAAACCAATCACAACCTGTTGGTAAGATATCCTTCTCTTCTTATAGGACTTACACAGCAGGGCCCGGTTGGTACCTGGACAACAACAAGCATTAGGTACAAACACAAGCTGTTGTTAAGATATCCTTCTCCTCTTATAGGACTTACACCTGGTTCTGGACCACAACAACCATTAGGCCACAATACAAACACAAGCTGTTGTTAAGATATCTTACACAGCAGGGCCTGGTTGGTATCTGGACCACAACACAACCATTAGGCCACAATACAAAGACAAACCAACCACAACCTGTTGGTAAGATATCCTTCTCTTCTTATAAGACTTACGACAGCAGGGCCTGGTTGGTATCTGGACCACAACACAACCATTAGGCCACAATACAAAGACAAACCAACCACAACCTGTTGGTAAGATATCCTTCTCTTCTTATAGAACTTACACAGCAGGGCCTGGTTGGTATCTGGACCACAACAAGCATTAGGCCACAATACAAACACAACCTGTTGGTAAGATAACCTTCTCCTCTTATAGGACTTACACAGCAGGGCCTGGTTGGTATCTGGACCACAACACAACTACCCATATGAATAAAATACAGTAAGAGAGTTTGGTTGGTACCGGGACCAGAAACAGAACATAATCTAGTATTGTATAATAATAGCATTTCATTTTATTGATTGATTGGTACATTCATCAATGAAAAGGCTGACCCAGACATCCTCATCACTCAGATGCCTGACTGAAACCAGTCTGAAACAGTCACTGTAATGGAGACCTCGCTGATTACGTCATTCATTAAATCGCTGGAATTCTCGCTCACACACACAAAAGTTCCAAAGTTGTAATTATGTGCAAATAGTTAACCCTAATTGCTGCTGCAAGTCAATCTGGATAAGAGTATCTGCTAAATTACATTTAAAAAAAGAAAGGAATAATTAACTAATTAAATGGTTGTATTTGTCTATTAATTGGTCTTTCTGGTTTTAAGACCAGTTGATTTACAATCAAATAACCTGTCCGTAAATAAATCAAATAACCTGTCCATAAATAAATCAAATAACCTGTCCATAAATAAATCAAATAGCCTGTCCATAAATAAATCAAATAACCTGTCCATAAATAAATCAAATAACCTGTCCATAAATAAATCAAATAACCTGTCCATGCTGGTGGGTAATAGCTTGGTAGCATAATTATAGAGGAGACATTGTTTAAATAAATGTTCCTGACCGTAACATTGCAACAACTAACCTCAGCAGAAATAAAACATAACAAGCCCATAGGACACAAATAACCTGTCCACAAATAAATCAAATAACCTGTCACACAAACACACACACACACACACACACACACACACACACACACCATACACATAACACACACACACACACACACACACACACAGTATGGAATGAGTCAGGTGACTCCACAGCTGGAAACACTTTTCTCCCTTAAAGGTTCCGTTTCATTTCCAAGGTCACCTCTCCACTTTGACCCTGACCTGTACATAGCTGGTGAGGTAGACTGAACAGTCTCCTTCTCCTCCTCTCCACTTTGACCCTGACCTGTACATAGCTGGTGAGGTAGACTGAAAGTCACTTTGACCCTGACCTGTACATAGCTAAACTGAATACCCTGACCTGTCCATGCTGGTGAGGTAATAGCTTTCTCCTCCTCTCCACTTTGACCCTGACCTGTACATAATTGGTGAGGTAGACTGAACATTGTCTCCTTCTCCTCCTCTCCACTTTGACCCTGACCTGTACATAGCTGGTGAGGTAGATGAACAGTCTCCTTCTCCTCTCCACTTTGACCCTGAACTGGTGAGGTAGACTGAGTCTCCTTCTCCTCCTCTCCACTTTGACCCTGACCTGTACATAGCTGGTGAGGTAGACTGAACAGTCTCCTTCTCCTCCTCTCCACTTTGACCCTGACCTGTACATAGCTGGTGAGGTAGACTGAACAGTCTCCTTCTCCTCCTCTCCACTTTGACCCTGACCTGTACATAGCTGGTGAGGTAGACTGAACAGTCTCCTTCTCCTCCTCTCCACTTTGACCCTGACCTGTACATAGCTGGTGAGGTAGACTCTGGCCCCCCAATGGTGGAACAAACTCCCTCACGACGCCAGGACAGCGGAGTCAATCACCACCTTCCGGAGACACCTGAAACCCCACCTCTTTAAGGAATACCTAGGATAGGATAAGTATTCCCTCTCCCCCCCCCCCCTTTAAGATTTAGATGCACTATTGTAAAGTGACTGTTCCACTGGATGTCATAAGGTGAATGCACCAATTTGTAAGTCGCTCTGGATAAGAGCGTCTGCTAAATGACTTAAATGTAATGTAATGTAATGACTGAACAGTCTCCTTCTCCTCCTCTCCACTTTGACCCTGACCTGTACATAGCTGGTGAGGTAGACTGAACAGTCTCCTTCTCCTCCTCTCCACTTTGACCCTGACCTGTACATAGCTGGTGAGGTAGACTGAACAGTCTCCTTCTCCTCCTCTCCACAATGAACAACCTTTTGTTTTTTCTCCCCCTGCAAAATAAATCATTTTCTGCCTTTATTCCGACACTTGCAAACCCCAAGTGTCTTTTCCCCTTCATTCCTCCCTCCCCCTTCTTTCTTAGTCTTTTATTTGGCCCCCAAATCCCCATTTGAGACGGGCAGAGAGGCGATTAACCATGGAGGGGAAAAAAGGACCCCAAATGGCCAGTCTGGAATAGTTGACACCAGATCGTAGCTTTAAAGATCCTTTACAATTATGGAGAACTTAAATCACCAGTGGAGTTTATTGTCTATGAACCAATGACTGACACACACACGTCTGGATTGAATAGTCAGACAGATGGTAAAAGGCCTATTGGACCAATGAGAAATGATTATGAAAATGGGTCTGGTTGTTATATCAACCCACGGTGAAATCCCCAGGGAATGTGTGTGTTCGTTTCAGAAATCTCTTTCTGGCTTTCGGCTAAATTCTAATTTCCTACCAGAGTGGTCTGGCTTTTAGATTTTTCTCAAATAATATGTTTAAATGTTTTTCCTCTCTGTGCCTTCGGGGTCACACAGACAGATGTTGGCGAAAAGAACAGGGCAAGAGGCCTTACAGGGCAGAAAGGCTGGAACAAGGCCTGTTGGACGTTCTGAATATCATTTCTAACAGGCGTTTTGATTCAGAGAAGTAAATGGCATTGTAACGTGTGTGTAAAAGGTCAGTGAGGACATAAGAAGCCCTAAGAGGTGTAATTGTGTTTGTATGTTTACATGGCTGTGGTCGTGTTACATGGCTGCAAAGGCTGTGCTCCTGCATGTGAGCTTCCTCTCTGTGTGTGTGTGTATGTGTGGAACAAGGCTGTGCTCCTGCATGTGAGCTTCCTCTGTGTGTGTGTGTGGAACAACAGTACGTACCCACGTTGGCGATGTAGAGCTTGTTGTTGTGTATCAGAGCCACAACAGCGGTAGCTCCACCAGACACTTCCTGCTCCAGGTCCTTCAGCCTCTCAGAAAGCTTCTGACTCTGGGGGGAGAGCTGGTGGAACGATACTCCCTGGTGGAGGGGGGAGGGAGATGTAGGGGAGGGAGGGAGAGGGAGGCAAAAAAATAAGAAGATGGTAATAGGAGAGAGGAGATTAAGAGATTTAAGAATGTTAGTTAAGGTCGATTAAATGGCTAATGAGACTATATTGATTCCCAATGACTACATTCTAATGTGAATTAAAACGGTGGTTGCCATGGAAATCTAAGTAGTAGAAGGAAACTTAACACGCTATGAGTGACAGAGTGCCATGCTTACCTCAGGTAGTTGGGATATAATAGTAGCCTTCTCTGCAAGAGCGTCACCGATTGTCTCAAAGTAACTCTTCTCTACAACGTCGAAGGCCTTAGGATAAAACAACAGAATCAATGGTATAAACATTCAAATAGCATTTCTTACATGATGCTTCTGCGAATGCATTCTACCTAGAGCAGACAGGATTCCAGGCATACACGCTGATTCAAAGACATAACAGTTGATATCTCTCACACACACACACACCTGTGAGAGAATTCTGCGGACATCAGAGTCAGTGTGTGTAGACTTGAGCTGTCCCAGAAGCAGTTCTGCTGTCAGACACTGAGAGACGAAGCTGGACACTCTGCTCCCATCAAACCCATTAAACACTCCATACAGGAAACAGCCTTCCTCACCTCTGATTGGACAGAAAGAAACAACTGTCTGAGTGGTCAAAACAAGAACAACTCTTATGTTAGATTGGTCTGTTGCGAGACACTGGTCAAGTTTGTTTTGTTTGGCCCGGATCCCCCTTGTGGGCAGTTGGATTATTTTAGACCATTCCATTGGTACTAAGGAGAACTCTCCACCCACGGGGGCACCGGGCCATGCAACAACAAACTCACCCATTGAGACACTAAAATAGACACTGCTCCCATCGAACCCTGTACAGGAAACAGCCATCCTCACCTCTGATTGGACAGAAGCAACTCTTTATGTCTGATTGGTCAATATTCCTAGAAGTCTTCCTGGCTGTGTAATCTGCACAGATCACCAGCCTTGGTAAGTGTGAGTATGGAAGCTACATACAGGTGTGGGTAATACAGCAGGGCTCTCTCTTTTTTGGCCCACGACCCCACCATGTAAAACGTGATGTAATCAACAACGGCCAATGTTGATTTTTTAAATTGGGGCCAGGACAGTCTATTACAAATCACACTGACAGTACTTTTGACAGTATATCAATATGAAGAAAGAATGGTTTGAAGTAAGGCTGGGACAATACCAGTATTGCGATATTGTTTCCAAGATTTTTTTTTTTTTTTTTCACCAGGTAGGCTAGTTGAGAACAAGTTCTCATTTACAACTGGGACCTGGCCAAGATAAAGCAAAGCAGTGCGACACAAACAACAACACAGAGTTACACATGGAATAAACAAGCGTACAGTCAATAACACAATAGGGAAAAAAAGGAAGTCTATATAGAGTGTGTGCAAATGGCATGAGGTGGTAAGGAAATAAATACGCCATAGTAGCGAAGTAATTACAATTTAGTAAATAAACACTGCAGTGATAGTTGAGCAGATGGTGAAGTGCAAGTAGAAATAAATACTGGTGTGCAAAAGAGCAGAAAAGTAAATAAAAAACAATATGGGGATGAGGTAGGTAGATTGGGTGGGCTATTTACAGATGGGCTATGTACAGCTGCAGCGATCGGTTAGCTGCTCAGATAGCTGATGTTTAAAGTTAGTTTGGGAAATAAGTCTCCAGCTTCAGCGATTTTTGCAATTCATTCCAGTCATTGGCAGCAGAGAACTGGAAGGAAAGGCGCCCAAAGGAGGTGTTGGCTTTGGGGATGACCAGTGAGATATACCTTCTGGAGCACGTGCTGTGGGTGGGTGTTTGGGGGTGGAACTAGGCCCCACATCTGATGTAGTGTGTGGTCTTGTCCAATCTGTTCTACTGAGGCTTGTAGAGGTAAACAGCAGACACGTGTTTCTGAGTGTCTCATCTTTCAGTAATGGGGTCATAAAGCACTCAAAAGATAGAGCCACAATTGTAGGAAGAAAATAAAAACCACTCTCTTTATTACAATTCAATTCAAGGGCTTTATTGGCATGGGAAACATATGTTTACATTGCCAAAGCAAGTGAAATAGATAAACAATACAAAATTACATGCCCTGTAAAAATAAAATCTAATTCACTAAACATTAAACTCACAAAAAAAACACACACATACATACATATACACTGCTCAAAAAAATAAAGGGAACACTTAAACAACACAATGTAACTCCAAGTCAATCACACTTCTGTGAAATCAAACTGTCCACTTAGGAAGCAACACTGATTGACAATACATTTCACATGCTGTTGTGCAAATGGAATAGACAACAGGTGGAAATTATAGGCAATTAGCAAGACACCCCCAATAAAGGAGTGGTTCTGCAGGTGGTGACCACAGACCACTTCTCAGTTCCTATGCTTCCTGGCTGATGTTTTGGTCACTTTTGAATGCTGGCGGTGCTTTCACTCTAGTGGTAGCATGAGACGGAGTCTACAACCCACACAAGTGGCTCAGGTAGTGCAGCTCATCCAGGATGGCACATCAATGTGAGCTATGGCAAGAAGGTTTGCTGTGTCTGTCAGCGTAGTGTCCAGAGCATGGAGGCGCTAGCAGGAGACAGGCCAGTACATCAGGAGACGTGGAGGAGGCCGTAGGAGGGCAACAACCCAGCAGCAGGACCGCTACCTCTGCCTTTGTGCAGGGAGGAGCACTGCCAGAGCACTGCAAAATTACCTCCAGTAGACCACAAATGTGCATGTGTCTGCTCAAACGGTCAGAAACAGACTCCATTAGAGTGGTATGAGGGTCCGACGTCCACAGGTGGTGTTGTGATTACAGCCCAACCCCGTAAGGACGTTTGGCATTTGCCAGAGAACACCAAGATTGGCAAATTCGCCACTGGCGCCCTGTGCTCTTCACAGATGAAAGCAGGTTCACACTGAGCACATGTGACAGTCTGGAGACACCGTGGAGAACGTTCTGCTGCCTGCAACATCCTCCAGCATGACCGGATTGGCGGTGGGTCTGTCATGGTGTGGGGTGGCATTTCTTTGGGGGGGCCGCACAGCCCTCCATGTGCTCGCCATAGGTAGCCTGACTGCCATTAGGTACCGAGATGAGATCCTCAGACCCCTTGTGAGACCATATGCTGGTGCGGTTGGCCCTGGGTTCCTCCTAATGCAAGACAATGCTAGATCTCATGTGGCTGGAGTGTGTCAGCAGTTGCTGCAAGAGGAAGGCATTGATGTTATGGACTGGCCGCCCATTCCCCAGGCCTGAATCCAATTGAGCACATCTGGGACATCATGTCTCGGATGCTTTAGTCCAGGTCTGGGAGGAGATCCCTCAGGAGAACATTCACCACCTCATCAGGAGCATGCCCAGGCATTGTAGGGAGGTCATACAGGCACGTGGAGGCCACACACACTACTGAGCCTCATTTTGACTTGTTTTAAGGACATTACATCAAATTTGGATCAGCCTGTAGTGTGCTTTTCCACTTTAATTTTGAGTGACTCCAAATCCAGACCTCCATGGGTTGATAAATTTGATTTCCATTGATAATTTGTGTGATTTTGTTGTCAGCACATTCAACTATGTAAAGAAAAAAGTATTTAATAAGAATATTTCATTCAGTTATTTTAGTGATCCCTTTATTTTTTTGAGCAGTGTAGGTTGTATTTTTATTTTTGTTTGTTCTTCACTGGTTGCCCTTTTCTTGTGGCAACAGGTCACACATTTGGCTGCTGTAATGGCACACTGTGGAATCTCACCCAATAGATATGGGCGTTTATCAAACTTGGATTTAATCTAATTCTTTGAGGGTCTGTGTAATCTGACAACCGCATCTAGTGGCTAACTGAGGTTAAACCCTGCTCTATGAACCAAGCAATTGAGGGGTGTTATCTAACAACCCTATTTCCAAAATCAGTCAGCACCCCTTGTTTGGGCAATGCTGGTATACAGGGACATATATATGGCTCCAGTAGCATTTTCAGACTGCCAAACCAAACTATGCTGCCTTGAATATGTTTTGTTATATGGTCCTTTCCAGCATGGTAAGGACCATATAGGACCTATAGTGGAAGGACCTATAGTGGATATGTAACCAGGACAGCTGAGTTTGGCCTTAAAGTGTGAATCAGGCACAGGTGTCTTAGTTACCTGAACCTGAAGTGTCCGTCCTCGTTGGGGTGGCTCTGGGTGTCCTTTCCATCGGGTCCGTAGGTACAGTTGGGGGCTGTTCCCACCCCACACATCTGACACAGAGGCAGGTCATCTGTCCAGCTCTGATGCTACCAGGGTGGAGTTTGAAGAATGACATTAGCTATTGTGTTAGTCATAGCGATCGTACTTATGTAGCCTAATTCTATGGTTTTAGTGTTCAGAGTTCTGACAACCATTGAAATTGTCTCTTGCTTAATTGTCTCCTCAGACTTCTGCTTCAGTTAGGCTTTGACGACCAAAGAAACTACAATATTCACATTGAAACTTAGGCTCAAAGTGTAATATTAAGTTGGTGTTTTCAGAAAATATCCCGTTCTTCACTACCATTGGCTAGCTACTGTAGATAGAACCAATTATTTGGATAAAACTCAACTGACCCGTGGCTAACAAAAATCTCCCCTTAAATACTAACTAGATAAATACATATAAATTACCAAGTGAAGAACACAAACTTAGTTAGCTAGCTGACTAAGCTAGCAATGTTTTTAGCCACGCTAGGCTAGCGGCGGATGTTGCTGTTTGCGGCACAGGGCCCGTGAAGTAGTTGTTTCAATTGTCCTTTGGAAAGCTAGATTACATTTTTCAAACAACAAAATATGACTGGAGTTATTTTTAACAATAAGCACGTCTACAAGAGGGAGAACTCGTTTTTGTCTTACGCTTTGCATCATTTGCCGACGCTGAGACGCCATCTTTGATGCATTCATGGGCGTCAACCTTGCGCAGCGATTGCGCATTGGCACACGTTGATCTTCACTTCTCGTTGATTTTCACGTCAAAATGTGCTTGAAAAGCAGTAAAGGGAGATATCTGAACTTGTACAAATCATTCAAGTTTCGCCTTCATACCTGAGCTTCTTCTCATGACTCTTTCTTCTCATGACTCTTGAGTAATCCAAACGGAGAGCGACCATTCAAAGATACTTTATCAACTAAAGACTGTTTGCTACAGTAAAACAAGTTTGCTTCTAATTTCCTTTATTATAGCGCCATCATGTTGACATGTGTTGTATGACACTTCGAGAGTCGAGAAAGAGGATGGAACATTTATTAGTCAGATGTGACGCTGAACAACTTTAGAAAACCGACATATTATTATTTTCTTTCTGGCACATGTAGCTGAACATGTAGCGACAAAACTGTAAAAGCTACCAATACCAAAACAACTTTGAAATGTGCAGGTTCACTGTCCTCCGTGTTTGGTGCAAATGTCAGCTGTTTAATTGTGATACATTTTCAATACTATTAGTACAAAACTCACAGTTGTAATACTTCCTGCCTTATGTTCAGAACCTTTCATTGTGCATTTCATTGGCTTCATCTTTCACTATCTAAGTCATTCATGCAAAATCAACGTTTGTTATGAAATATTTGCTTTAATCACAAATACAATATATACTATTCAGCAGACAGTCATGCGTGCATCCCAGGACTCAAACCCACTACCCTGGTGCTACAAGTACCATGCTTTACCAACGGAGCTACAAAGGATAAGGACAACCTACACTATTATTGGCACCCTTGATAAAGATTAACAAAAAATACATAAAAATACAAATATACTAGATACAAAAGTATTCTAATACAATATACTAGAACATATATATGTGGCCCAACAGGCCATCAGCAAGCAGTTCTCTTGCCTTCAGGGAGCCATGGGAAGAGAATAGAAAGGTGAACCTTCACACAGTTGCAACGTTTTGTATAAACCAATGTATATATCGATATCGTATCGAACAAATGCAACTGATATCAATTTAGATTGTCCATATCGGTGCCCATCACTCTAAAAAAGACAGACAGAGCGTCAGTTTAGCCACTCATTTCGGTTTATGGTGTGTGCTTGCTGTTTGCCTTGCTCAATCATTTGTATTTATCTTCAAAGGATTGCTACAGTACACTTTTATCTCTGTACCTAGATATTGCCATTCACAACTATTGTTAATTGTCATGTAGGCTAACTTTATTAATCTCTGTACCTAGACAATGACATTCACAACTATTGTTTAGATGTATTAAATTAAACTATAGGATACTGTACATATGATCATTTTTGTTCTATTCAACTCTATTCAATTCTACAGTTCTATTCAATTCTACAGTGCTAATCAATTCTACAGTTCTATTCAATTCTACAATGCTATTCAATTCTACAGTTCTTTTCAATTCTACAGTTCTATTTAACTCTATAGACTCAGTCGGTATTGAATAGGACGTTACGGCCCCGCCGCCTTGGCGGAAGACAACCCTTGGTCATCTTGGTTATTCCATTGGCTCACAGCAAAAACTTCACCTTTTTCAAACGCAATTTTCTTTCAAATGTCTTGACTGACACCTCTTTGAAACGCCTATGTAAAGCAACGTGGATGCAGTGATCAGTGTTGCAGTAAAATCTTCTAAAGCAAATTTGGTGATACAAGAAGCAACTCAAACAACCGAAATTGCATCAATGATATACATCTCCCGTTTGGCATGTCCCTTGTGATGCGGTTCACAGCAGCACTGAAGGAGGCGTGGACTTGAAAATGGCGTCAGAGTTTTGACTCTTAACCCCACTTTGTTTCATGCTGGTTGAAGACCTAGCTAGCCATTAACTAGCTAACACCAGACTCAAATGAAAGGGGAACCATACACTGAGTAGACAAAATTTTAGGAACACCTGCTCTTTCCATGACATAGACCGACCAGGTGAATCCAGGGGACAGCTATGAGTCCTTACTGATGTCACCTGTTAAATCCATTTCAAATCAGTGTAGATGAAGGGAAAGAGACAGGTTTTAAGCCTTGAGACCATTGAGACATGGATTGTATATGGGTTCCATGCAGAGGGAGAATGGGCAAGACTAAATATTTAAGTCCCTTGATTTTTTTAAATGGAATCAAATAAATTTTATTGGTCACACATATCGGTCGGATGTTTTAGAACACCTATTCATTCAAGGGTTTTTCTTTATTTAAAAAACAAATTGAGCACTTGTTGGCTGCTTTTCCTTCATTCTGCGGTCCGACTCATCCCAAACCATGGTTGAGGTCAAGGGATTGTGGAGGCCAGGTCCTCTGATGCAGCACTTCATCACTCTCATTCGTGGTAAAATAATCCTTACCCTGCCTGGAGGTGTGTTGGGTCATTGGCCTGTTGAAAAACAAATGATAGTCCCACTAAACCCAAACCAGATGGGATGATGTATCGCTGCAGAATGCCGTGGTAGCCATGCTGGTTAAGTGTGCTTTGAATTCTAAATAAATCACAGGCAGTGTTACCAGCAAAGCACCCCCACACCATAACACCTCCTCCTCCAGGCTTTACGGTGGGAAATACACATGCAGAGATCATCCGTTCACCCCCACACCATAACACCACCTCCTCCATGCTTTACGGTGGGAAATACACATGGGGAGATCATCCGTTCACCCACACCACATCTCACAAAGACACGGCGGTTGGAACCAAAAATCTCCAATTTAGACTCCAGACCAAAGGACACATTTCCACTGGTATAATGTCCATTGCTCATGTTTCTTGGCCCAAGCAAGTCTCTTCTTCTTATTGGTGTCCTTTAGTAGTGGTTTCTTTGCAGAAATTCGACCATGAAGGCCTGATTCACACAGTCTCCTCTGAACAGTTAATGTTGAGATGTGTCTGTTACTTGAACTCTGTGAAGCATTTATTTGGGCTGCAATTTCTGAGGCTGGTAACTCTAATGAACTTATCCTCTGCAGCAGAGGTAACTCTGGGTCTTACATTCCTGTGGCGGTCCTCATGAGAGCCAGTTTTGTCATAGCACTTAATGGTTTCTTAATGAAGAAACTTTCAAAGTTCTTGAAATGTTCCGCATTGACTGACCTTTCTGTCTTAAAGTAATGATGGACTTTCATTTCTCTTTGCTTATTTGAGCTGTTCTTGCCATAATATGGACTTGGTATTTTACCAAATAGGGCTATGTTCTGTATACCCCCACTACCTTGTCACAAAACAACTGACTGGCTCAAACGCATTAAGAAGGAACGAAATTCCACAAATTAACTTTTAAGAAGGCACACCTGTTAATTGAAATGCATTACAGGTGAATACCTCATGAAGCTGGTTGAGAGAATGCAAGAGTGTGCTAAGCTGTCATCAAGGCAAAGGGTGGCTATTTGAAAAATCACAAATATAACATATTTTTTTAGTTGTTTAACACTTTTTTGGTTACTACATGATTCCATATATGTTATTTTATAGTTTGATGTCATCATTATTATTCTACAATGTATAAAATAGTAAAAATAAAGAAAACCCTTGAATGAGTAGCTGTTTTATAACCTTTGACCGGTAGTGTCACACCCTGATCTGTTTCACCTGTATTTGTGATTGTCTCCACCCCCCTCCAAGTGTCGCCCATCTTCCCCATTATACCCTGTATATTCATACCTGTGTTCTCTGTTTGTGTTACCAGTTCGTCTTGTTCATCAAGTCAACCAGCACTTTTTTGTCTCAGCTCCTGCTTTCCCAGTCTCACTTTTTCTCGCCCTTCTGGTTTTGACCCTTGTCTGTACTGACTCTGAGTCTGCCTGCTTGACCACACCGCCTGAGTCTGCCTGCCGTCCGGTACCTTTACCCCTCCTCTGGTTTACTGACCTCTGCCTACCCTGAGTCTGCCTGCCGTCCGGTACCTTTACCCCTCCTCTGGTTTACTGACCTCTGCCTACCCTGAGTCTGCCTGCCGTCCGGTACCTTTACCCCTCCTCTGGTTTACTGACCCCTGCCTACCCTGAGTCTGCCTGCCGTCCGGTACCTTTACCCCTCCTCTGGTTTACTGACCCCTGCCTACCCTGAGTCTGCCTGCCGTCCGGTACCTTTACCCCTCCTCTGGTTTACTGACCTCTGCCTACCCTGAGTCTGCCTGCCGTCCGGTACCTTTGCCCCTCCTCTGGTTTACTGACCTCTGCCTACCCTGAGTCTGCCTGCCGTCCGGTACCTTTGCCCCTCCTCTGGTTTACTGACCTCTGCCTACCCTGAGTCTGCCTGCCGTCCGGTACCTTTACCCCTCCTCTGGTTTACTGACCTCTGCCTACCCTGAGTCTGCCTGCCGTCCGGTACCTTTACCCCTCCTCTGGTTTACTGACCTCTGCCTACCCTGAGTCTGCCTGCCGTCCGGTACCTTTGCCCCTCCTCTGGTTTACTGACCTCTGCCTACCCTGAGTCTGCCTGCCGTCCGGTACCTTTGCCCCTCCTCTGGTTTACTGACCTCTGCCTACCCTGAGTCTGCTGACTGCCGTGCCCGTCCTGTACCTTTGCCCCTCCTCTGGTTTACTGACCTCTGCCTACCCTGAGTCTGCCTGTCGTCCGGTACCTTTGCCCCTCCTCTGGTTTACTGACCTCTGCCTACCCTGAGTCTGCCTGCCGTCCGGTACCTTTGCCCCTCCTCTGGTTTACTGACCTCTGCCTACCCTGAGTCTGCCTGCCGTCCGGTACCTTTGCCCCTCCTCTGGTTTACTGACCTCTGCCTGCCCTGAGTCTGCCTGCCGTCCTGTACCTTTGCCCCTCCTCTGGTTTACTGACCTCTGCCTACCCTGAGCCTGTCTGCCGTCCTGTACCTTTGCCCCTCCTCTGGTTTACTGACCTCTGCCTACCCTGAGTCTGCCTGCCGTCCTGTACCTTGGCCCCTCCTCTGGTTTACTGACCTCTGCCTACCCTGAGTCTGCCTGCCGTCCTGTACCTTGGCCCCTCCTCTGGTTTACTGACCTCTGCCTACCCTGAGTCTGCCTGCCGTCCTGTACCTTGGCCCCTCCTCTGGTTTACTGACCTCTGCCTACCCTGAGTCTGCCTGCCGTCCTGTACCTTGGCCCCTCCTCTGGTTTACTGACCTCTGCCTACCCTGAGTCTGCCTGTATTCAGTATTCAAGTATTCAATTATAGAGGTATGTTCAATTCTACAATTATATTCAATTGTACAGTTATATTCAACTCTATTCAAGTTTACTTTACTATTCTAGTTTTATTCAATTATACATTTATATTGAACTATATTAAATAATACTGTTGTATTCAGTTCAACAGTTATATTCAATTATGTAGTTATATTCCACACTATTCAATTATACTATTCAATTCAACAATTCTATTCAACTCTATTAAATTCTTCAGTTCTATTAAATTCTGCAGTTCTATTCAACTCTATTAAATTATTCAGTTCTATTAAATTCTGCAGTTCTATTCAACTCTATTAAATTATTCTGTTCTTTCAACTTAACAGTTCAATTATACAGTTCTATTCAATTATACAGTTCTATTAAATTCTATTCAATTATACGATTCTATTCAATTATACATTTCTATTCCATTATACAGCTCTAGTCAACACTATTCAGTTATGAATTTCTATTCAATTATACAGTTATATTCAATTATACAGTTCTGTTAAACTGTATTCCATTATAGAGTTCTATTAAACTTTATTCAATTATAGAGTTCTATTAAACTTTATTCAATTATAGAGTTCTATTAAACTTTATTCAATTATAGAGTTCTATTAAACTTTATTCAATTATAGAGTTCTATTCAACTTTATTCAATTATAGAGTTCTATTCAACTTTATTCAATTATAGAGTTCTATTAAACTTTATTCAATTATAGAGTTCTATTAAACTTTATTCAATTATAGAGTTCTATTAAACTTTATTCAATTATAGAGTTCTATTAAACTTATTTCAATTATAGAGGTCTATTAAACTTTATTTAATTATAGAGGTCTATTAAACTTTATTCAATTATAGAATTCTATTAAACTTTATTCAATTATAGAGTTCTATTAAACTGTATTCCATTATAGAGGTCTATTAAACTGTATTCCATTATAGAGTTCTATTAAACTGTATTCCATTATAGAGTTCTATTAAACTGTATTCTATTATAGAGGTCTATTAAACTTTATTGCATTTTCGAGTTCTATTAAACTTTATTCAATTATAGAGTTCTATTAAACTTTATTCAAATGTTGTACTAGATTCCACAGTGACACATTTTTTATTAAATTCTATAGTGACGAATGGCCTGTTTTCCAAATGGCACCCGATTTCCATATATAGTGCACTACTTTTGACAAGGCCCATATGGCTCTGATTAAAAGTAGTGTATTATACTGTATATGGAAATAGGGTGCCATTTGGAACCCATCCATGTTCTATTCAGATCTATAGTATATATATGTATATATATGCCATTTAGCAGACGCTTTTATCCAAAGCGACTTACAGTCATGTGTGCATACATTCTACGTATGGGTGGTCCCGGGGATCGAACCCACTACCCTGGCGTTACAAGCGCCATGCTCTACCAACTGAGCTACACAGGTGACCTCCGGGACCGGTGGTTTGGGCGGCTCTGTGATGTTGGTTGATGTCCCAGGTGAACCTTAGAGGCAGGTCCTTCATCTTCTCATCAAACACCTGGTCAAAGTGTTCACTCTGGGCCACCGTCAACGAGTTCTTCCAGTCTCCTATGGTACCTGTGCAGAACACACACACACACACACACACACACACACACACACACACACACACACACACACACACACACACACACACACACACACACACACACACACACACACACACACACACACACACACACACACACACACACACACACACACACACACACACACATATATATTCAGATGAGCCAAAGCGATACAAAACCAGTGCTGATCTAGGATCAGGGCCTGTAATTATAAAGCCTCTCACAGCAGGAGTGCTGATCTAGGATCAGGGCCCGTAATTATAAAGCCTCTCACAGTAGGAGTGCTGATCTAGGATCAGTGAGCGTATTTATAAAGCCTCTCACAGTAGGAGTGCTGATCTAGGATCAGTGAGCGTATTTATAAAGCCTCTCACAGTAGGAGTGCTGATCTAGGATCAGTGAGCGTATTTATAAAGCCTCTCACAGTAGGAGTGCTGATCTAGGATCAGGGCCTGTAATTATAAAGCCTCTCACAGTATGAGTGCTGATCTAGGATCAGGGCCTGTAATTATAAAGCCTCTCACAGTAGGAGTGCTGATCTAGGATCAGGGCCCGTAATTATAAAGCCTCTCACAGTAGGAGTGCTGATCTAGGATCAGTGAGCGTATTTATAAAGCCTCTCACAGTAGGAGTGCTGATCTAGGATTAGTGAGCGTATTTATAAAGCCTCTCACAGTAGGAGTGCTGATCTAGGATCAGTGAGCGTATTTATAAAGCCTCTCACAGTAGGAGTGCTGATCTAGGATCAGGGAGTGTATTTATAAAGCCTCTCACAGTAGGAGTGCTGATCTAGGATCAGGGCCCGTAATTATAAAGCCTCTCACAGTAGGAGTGCTGATCTAGGATCAGGGAGCGTATTTATAAAGTCTCTCACAGTAGAAGTGCTGATCTAGGATCAGGGAGCGTATTTATAAAGCCTCTCACAGTAGGAGTGCTGATCTAGGATCAGGGAGCGTATTTATAAAGCCTCTCACAGTAGGAGTGCCGATCTAGGACCAGGGCCCATAATTATAAAGCCTCTCACAGCAGGAGTGCTGATCTAGGATCAGGGAGCATATTTATAAAGTTTCCCACAGTAGGAGTGCTGATCTAGGATCAGGACCCACCTGTCCATATTGTCTTATCAATTATGATCTAAAAGGGAAAACTGATCCTTTATCAGCACTCCTACTGTAACTATTTCTGTGTGTATGTATGTGTGCATATGTATGTTTGCTCATGTGTGTGTGTGTGCATATGTATGTTTGCTCATGTGTGTGTGTGTGCGTATGTATGTTTGCTCATGTGTGTGTGTGTGCGTATGTATGTTTGCTCATGTGTGTGTGTGTGCGTATGTATGTTTGCTCATGTGTGTGTGTGTGCGTATGTATGTTTGCTCATGTGTGTGTGTGTGCGTATGTATGTTTGCTCATGTGTGTGTGTGTGCGTATGTATGTTTGCTCATGTGTGTGTGTGTGCGTATGTATGTTTGCTCATGTGTGTGTGTGTGCGTATGTATGTTTGTCATGTGTGTGCGTGTGTGTGTGTACCTTTCCGTAGGAAGTGTCCTTTCTCCAGAACGAGCACGTCTTTGGGCAGAAACTCATAGTTGGCTTTTGGATCCTTTTTCATGTTCTTGAACCTGTCAATCAATCAATCAATCATGAATTATCAGACAGATCATATTATATTAGTCCTCATTGAGGCTGTTCATTTTGCAGCATACACAATATACAGTCAAAAAGACAGGATAGAGACATAAACAACAGGTTCCAACCTGGCCTTCTCAACAATGCGGTCAATGGCCGAGGGGGTCAGGTCCTTCCCAAGGAAATCACAGATATTCACCACCACTGATCTCAGGTCCTGAGAGAGAGGGGAGGGAGAGAGACAGAGAGGAGAGAGAGAGAGAGAGGGGGGGAGGGAGAGAGAGATGGAGAGGAGAGAGGAGAAAGAGAGGGAGAGAGGGAGAGAGAGAGGGGAGGGAGAGAGACAGAGAGGAGAGAGAGAGAGAGAGAGAGGGGAGGGGGAGAGAGAGAGAGAGAGAGAGAGAGAGAGAGAGAGAGAGAGAGAGGAGAGAAAGAGAGGGAGAGAGAGAGAGAGAGAGAGAGAGAGAGAGGGAGAGAGAGAGAGATGGGTGGGTGGGTGGGTGAAGATAGAGAGAGAGAGATGGGTGGGTGAAGAGAGAGAGAGATGGGTGGGTGAAGAGAGAGAGAGAGAGAGGGGGAGAGGGATGGGTGAAGATAGAGAGAGAGAGATGGGTGGGTGAAGATAGAGAGAGAGAGATGGGTGGGTGAAGAGAGAGAGAGAGAGAGAGAGAGAGAGAGAGAGAGAGAGAGAGAGAGAGAGAGAGAGAGAGAGAGAGAGAGAGAGAGAGATGGCTGGGTGAAGAGAGAGAGAGAGAGGGGGAGAGGGATGGGTGAAGAGAGAGAGAGAGAGGGGGGAGAGGGATGGGTGAAGAGAGAGAGAGAGGGGGAGAGAGAGAGAGGGGGAGAGGGATGGGTGGAGAGAGAGAGACAGAGAAACAGACCGACAAGGAAGCAGACAGACTGCTTGATCGTGCTTCCCAAATAGCCCCCTATTCCCTACTTAATGCACTACTGTTGACAAGAGGGCCCTGGATTCCATTTAAGATGCAGAAAACCCTTTACTATACCTTGATCATGTCCTCGTACTTGACAAAGTGAATGTCATACTGCTCTCTCTTGGTGTACCACTCACGGATGTGATCAAACCACGATCCACCCACCACTGTCAACAACACACAGACACATACGCTATTGGACAGGACTTAAAACGTCTTCAACAGTGGCTGACATTTATCCCCAAAAAAACATATAGAAAAAGAGAGAATGCGTACAAAACATATTCTTGTTTATGCACATATCAACTGTGTAAAAGTTACAAAAGTGTACAGAGTAAGGAGCAGTTGATGTTACACAGTACACTTTACAGCACACGGTACACTTTACAGCACACGGTACACTTTACAGCACACGGTACACTTTACAGCACACGGTACACTTTACAGCACACGGTACACTTTACAGCACACGGTACTGCAACACGTTTCCACCTTACTTTTCCCTGTCGGGTACTGCTATGTGACATGTTTTGTTGGGTTCCAATTTGAAATCTACTTCCTGTCACTATGTAAGAACGTATTGATTACGCTACATGTATGATAACTGTATGTGTTTAGGGTGTCAGTGGAGGGTGAACAAGGAACTGTGCATTGAAAGTTACCGAGAGAGACAAGGAGGAGTTTGTGTCTGTTCAAACATGGCATTGTTGGTTCAGTCTGTTCAAACAAGTCATTGTTAATAGATAAAGAAGGGAGGGAAAGGTGATGAATAGGCAGACAGCCTAAGGTACTAGTGTCACGTTCTGACCTTTATTTCCTGTTTTGTATTTAGTTAGTATGGTCAGGGCATGAGTTGGGTGGGCAGTCTATGTTTGTTTTTCTAGGTTTTGGGATTTTCTATGTTTCAGCCTAGTATGGTTCTCAATCAGAGGCAGGTGTCATTAGTTGTCTCTGATTGGGAATCATACTTAGGTAGCCTGGGTTTCACTGTGTGTTTGTGGGTGATTGTTTCTGTCTCTGTGATTGCACCAGATAGGACTGTTTTGAGTTTTCACATTTATTGTTTTTTTGTAGTCAGTTGTTCATGTGTACCTTAACGTATTAAAAGAACCATGGACACTTACCACGCCGCGCATTGGTCCTCTGATCCGTTTCGCCTCTCCTCTTCGGAAGAAGAGGAGGAAATTCATTACAGAATCACCCACCCAAATCGGACCAAGCGGCGTGGTAAAGGACAGCGACGACAGCAGCAGCAGCATCAACAACAGAGGCCAGCATCACAGGACTCCTGGACATGGGAGGAGATACTGAACTGAGAGGGACCCTGGGCACAGGCTGGGGAAAATCTCCGCCCCAAAGCAGAGCTGGAGGCAGCGAGAGCTGAGCGGCGGCAATATGAGGAGCCAGCACGGCAGTGCGACAGGTACGAGAGGCAGCCCCAAAATTTTTTTGGGGGGCACACGAGGTGTGGTACTAAGCCAGGTAGCAGACCTGAGCTCACGCCTCGTGCTTATTATAAGCAGCACATTACTGGTCAGGCACCGTGTTATGCGGTTAAGCGCATGGTGTCGCCAGTGCGTGTCCATAGCCCAGTGCGCTATAGGGCAGCCCCCCGTAAGTGCCATACGAGTGTGGGCATTGAGCCAGGGCATATGGTGCCTGCTCAGCGGGTCTGGTCGCCGGTACGCAGTTTTGGTCTAGGTTATCCTGCGCCGGCTCTGCGTGCTGTGTCTCCGGTGCGCTGGGAGGGTGCAGTGCGTCCTCTGCCTGCGCTCCGCTCGTGCCGGGCAACTGTGGGAGTGGAGCCTAAGGGAGAGGTGCGTGTAGTAAGCACTAGATCTCCCGTGCTTACCCACAGCCTGGTTCAACCTGTGCCTGCACCCTGGAGGGTCCGGGCTAGAGTAGTTGTCCAGCCTGGGGAAGTGGTGCCAAGGTTGCGCACCAGAGCTCCAGTGCTCCCCCACAGCCCGGTCTTTCAGGCTCCTCCTAACACCAAGCCTCTTGAAGGTCTCCCCAGCCTGGTGGTTCCTGTGGCAGCCCCACGCACCAGGCTGTCTCTCTGTCTCCTCCCTGCAGGTGCTCCCGCCTGTCCGGCGCCGCTGCCGGAGCGTCCCGCCTGTCCGGCGCCGCTGCCGGAGCGTCCCGCCTGTCCGGCGCCGCTGCCGGAGCGTCCCGCCTGTCCGGCGCCGCTGCCTCCTGTGGCAGCTCCACGCACCAGGCTGTCTCTCTGTCTCCTCCCTGCAGGTGCTCCCGCCTGTCCGGTGCCGCTGTCGGAGCGTCCCGCCTGTCCGGCGCCGCTGCCGGAGCCCGTCGCCTGTCCGGCGCCGCTGCCGGAGCCCGTCGCCTGTCCGGCGCCGCTGCCGGAGCCTCCCGCCTGTCCGGCGCCGCTGCCGGAGCCTCCCGCCTGTCCGGCGCCGCTGCCTCCTGTGGCAGCTCCACGCACCAGGCGGTCTCTCTGTCTCCTCCCTGCAGGTGCTCCCGCCT
Organism: Oncorhynchus gorbuscha; assembly: GCF_021184085.1. Classification (NCBI taxonomy): domain Eukaryota; kingdom Metazoa; phylum Chordata; class Actinopteri; order Salmoniformes; family Salmonidae; genus Oncorhynchus; species Oncorhynchus gorbuscha. The sequence goes on from NC_060190.1 coordinate 5,134,309, forward strand.
GTCCGGCGCCGCTGCTGGAGCCCGTCGCCCGTCCGGCGCCGCTGCCGGAGCCTCCCGCCTGTCCGGCGCCGCTGCCGGAGCCTCCCGCCTGTCCGGCGCCGCTGCCTCCTGTGGCAGCGCCACGCACCAAGCGGTCTCTCTGTCTCCTCCCTGCAGGTGCTCCCGCCTGTCCGGCGCCGCTGCCGGAGCGTCCCGCCTGTCCGGCGCCGCTGCCGGAGCCTCCCGCCTGTCCGGCGCCGCTGCCGGAGCCTCCCGCCTGTCCGGCGCCGCTGCCGGAGCCCCTCAGCCCAGAGGCGCCAGAGCCCCTCAGCCCAGAGGCGCCAGAGCCCCTCAGCCCAGAGGCGCCAGAGCCCCTGCCCCTCTGTCCAGTGGGGTCATTGAGAGGGGTTGCCATGGTGAGAAAGCCACGGAGGCGGACAATAAGGCGGACTAAGACAATGGTGAAGTGGGGTCCGCGTCCCGCGCCAGAACCGCCACCGCGGACAGACGCCCACCCAGACCCTCCCCTATAGGTCAAGGTTTTGCGGCCGGAGTCCGCACCTTTGGGGGGGTACTGTCACGTTCTGACCTTTATTTCCTGTTTTTTATTTAGTTAGTATGGTCAGGGCGTGAGTTGGGTGGGCAGTCTATGTTTGTTTTTCTAGGTTTTGGGATTTTCTATGTTTCAGCCTAGTATGGTTCTCAATCAGAGGCAGGTGTCATTAGTTGTCTCTGATTGAGAATCATACTTAGGTAGCCTGGGTTTCACTGTGTGTTTGTGGGTGATTGTTTCTGGCTCTGTGATTGCACCAGATAGGACTGTTTTGAGTTTTCACATTTATTGTTTTTTTTGTAGTCAGTTGTTCATGTGTACCTTAACGTATTAAAAGAACCATGGACACTTACCACGCCGCGCATTGGTCCTCTGATCCGTTTCGCCTCTCCTCTTCGGAAGAAGAGGAGGAAATTCATTACAACTAGGGAGGAGTGAGGAATTTGGCTCAAGGTCAAGTCAACAGATGAAGTGAGAAGAAACCTCTGTGAGTGGGGGGAGGCAGAAGGGTTCACCCTAGGGCTGTTGAGTTATGATTTACGGTACATAATTGCCTATAATCCAAAATCAAACACATTTGAATAACCTCCTTTGTGTGTGGATTATTATGCATACTTGGTTTGTATGTTTAGACTGATGCTCCACTCCGAAATGTCTATCCACGAGTCTGGGAGAGAACGTTGAGTCCTCGGCCATTGAGCTGTAAGAGGGGTTGTCAACTGTTTAGTGAAACATGTTTCACTGCATAAACATGTTACTATCGATGTTCCTGTGCAGATTTCACTTGGTTTCCCAAATGAAGCACTGGGTAGCTGCAGGAACAGTGTTGAAGAGGCCATTGCATACAGAGTCTGGTCGGAACATCATCATGCTCCTCCGACTGGGGTTGATCAGAGTCTGGTCGGAACATCATCATGCTCCTCCGACTGGGGTTGATGCAGAGTCTGGTCGGAACATCATCATGCTCCTCCGACTGGAGTTGATGCAGAGTCTGGTCGGAACATCATCATGCTCCTCCGACTGGGGTTGATGCAGAGTTTGGTCGGAACATCATCATGCTCCTCCGACTGGGGTTGATGCAGAGTTTGGTCGGAACATCATCATGCTCCTCCGACTGGGGTTGATGCAGAGTCTGGTCGGAACATCATCATGCTCCTCCGACTGGGGTTGATGCAGAGTCTGGTCGGAACATCATCATGCTCCTCCGACTGGGGTTGATGCAGAGTTTGGTCGGAACATCATCATGCTCCTCCGACTGGGGTTGATGCAGAGTTTGGTCGGAACATCATCATGCTCCTCCGACTGGGGTTGATTGAACATCATCATGCTCCTCCGACTCTGATGTCGGAACATCATCATGCTCCTCCGACTGGGGTTGATGCAGAGTCTGGTCGGAACATCATCATGCTCCTCCGACTGGGGTTGATGCAGAGTTTGGTCGGAACATCATCATGCTCCTCCGACTGGGGTTGATGCAGAGTCTGGTCGGAACATCATCATGCTCCTCCGACTGGGGTTGATGCAGAGTCTGGTCGGAACATCATCATGCTCCTCCGACTGGGGTTGATGCAGAGTTTGGTCGGAACATCATCATGCTCCTCCGACTGGGGTTGATGCAGAGTTTGGTCGGAACATCATCATGCTCCTCCGACTGGGGTTGATGCAGAGTCTGGTCGGAACATCATCATGCTCCTCCGACTCCTCATCATGCTCCTCCGACTGGGGTTGATGCAGAGTCTGGTCGGAACATCATCATGCTCCTCCGACTGGGGTTGATGCAGAGTCTGGTCGGAACATCATCATGCTCCTCCGACTGGGGTTGATGCAGAGTTTGGTCGGAACATCATCATGCTCCTCCGACTGGGGTTGATGCAGAGTCTGGTCGGAACATCATCATGCTCCTCCGACTGGGGTTGATGCAGAGTCTGGTCGGAACATCATCATGCTCCTCCGACTGGGGTTGATGCAGAGTCTGGTCGGAACATCATCATGCTCCTCCGACTGGGGTTGATGCAGAGTCTGGTCGGAACATCATCATGCTCCTCCGACTGGGGTTGATGCAGAGTCTGGTCGGAACATCATCATGCTCCTCCGACTGGGGTTGATGCAGAGTCTGGTCGGAACATCATCATGCTCCTCCGACTGGGGTTGATGCAGAGTTTGGTCGGAACATCATCATGCTCCTCCGACTGGGGTTGATGCAGAGTCTGGTCGGAACATCATCATGCTCCTCCGACTGGGGTTGATGCAGAGTCTGGTCGGAACATCATCATGCTCCTCCGACTGGGGTTGATGCAGAGTCTGGTCGGAACATCATCATGCTCCTCCGACTGGGGTTGATGCAGAGTCTGGTCGGAACATCATCATGCTCCTCCGACTGGGGTTGATGCAGAGTCTGGTCGGAACATCATCATGCTCCTCCGACTGGGGTTGATGCAGAGTCTGGTCGGAACATCATCATGCTCCTCCGACTGGGGTTGATGCAGAGTCTGGTCGGAACATCATCATGCTCCTCCGACTGGGGTTGATGCAGAGTCTGGTCGGAACATCATCATGCTCCTCCGACTGGGGTTGATGCTTGGCGTGAAATAGGTGTTCTTGTATTTATTTCTCAGCTTCTCATATTAAGTAAGCACAGCTCTGCTATGAAACCGAAGTAGCCAACCTTGCATCATTAAAAACGGACTGGCGGGGAAGCGCGCAACCTCCATTCCCAATTACAGTGCATACAGATGGTGCCCGAGTCCTCTGAGACGACTCATTCCGGGGTACAGTAAGTGCTACTGTACAGATGTTTTCTTCACTGACCAGTGAGCAACAGCAAGCACTCCTGAAAGCGACCGGAGTTTAAGGCATAGGGGTATTTGGCCTCTGTGCTGTTGCTCAAGTTGACAAAATCTAAGACAAAAATGTGCATTTAGTTCAGTTTGGAGTAACAGGGACAGAATCAAAAGTTCTGCAACTAAAACCCATTCCATTTACAATAGGTCCAGCCAGTAATCATACCGGACTCATTCTTTATGGGAGCTGGGATAGAACCGATTTTGGGTTTGAATAATCTATGTAAAATGCCAGGGGAATGGATTCTAAAAAGTAACAAGTTAAAGTTGGCACGACGACCAAACACTCCTCGCACGCAAAAAAAAACGCGTTGGTGAGAAACTTTATTCTGTCTCATTCTGAAATAGTTTTATTGGCGAAAGGTAGGAGGAGGGGTCTCATGAGAGAATAAAGTGGAGTTACGAGTATGAAGGAGTATTTGTAGCACATTGTGTTAAGCACCTGCATTGGGGTAGAATTACCCTCTTAAATGTCTGTGCATTAGTAGGATGGGCACCGTTGCGCGGTAGTGGAGGGTAAACTCGAACTACCCCGGTTTCACCCTCCAGTCATGTACTGGCGTAAATATTTAAACTCAGTGGCAAGACGAATGCCACCGTGCCTATTCGGGTCCGTTTGTAAATTCGCTCTGGCTATCTACGTCCCTCCGATTTCAGATCGGAGTAAATGTATCGTCTGAGTGTTCCAGAGCACAGAATATGAATTTACAAACGCTCAACACTTGTTGAATATGGCCGGTGTCAGTAAACGTCGGCAAAAGGGTTCATTTAAGGTTAATTGTAGGGGTATGCGTACTGGGAAATGCATAGCATTGAGATACCGATCTGGCATTAACATGCCACTCATGAAAGTGTAAGACAGGGACAAACCGGGGCTGTACTTAGAAAAGTTCATGCTAGAAATAGAAGATGAATATACTTTATGTTAACATTAGTAGTACATACTGTATATATTTCTCCCTTTCTGTAAATGTAAATTCTGCCAAATGTCGGTTAGTGCCAAGGTGATGGTGGTAAATTCGAGTGACTAACTGAAGCACTAGGGACTGTCATTCTAAATGTGGGTTGGATAATTGATCAATAGTTGTGATTATGATGCGGAAAGGCTGTAAGGAGAGACAGAGCGCTGCCCTTCAACTGTGAGGGGAGCACAATAGGGAGGGTGCACGACTCACCCTGCGAGTGGTTTCTGAAACGAGTGAATCATTTGGAAGAATCCATTGGTAATTACGGATGACATGGAGTGGGAACACCAGTCAACATGCAGCCTGAGGGGGGAAGGCTGGACACAAGCATGAGGAGGTGTACAGAGCCTTCATTTTTTGTGGATCCCAGCGGAAAGTCAGGATACGGGAGATTGGGAATCGTCATGTTGTTAAACTTCGAGTTGAACTATTTAATAATCAATTTGAATATTTTGTGTTCTCTCTCTTTCCTAGTTTTCTTTTCTACTATCACTCTCTTAGGAACCCGAAAGAGGAAGAGAACGGGAAAATCTCCAACAGAAATGTAATTATCGGTTGTATGTAGGAGGAACAATGAAAGATGGGGCGGGGGGTTACGAGGGTGATTGGTGTGGTTATAACGACGGTAAGAGGGATTTAAAGCCTTGGGTGTAGACTAAGCACAATATACACACAGAGGCCATAGGCCTCGGAGGCGTGAACATATTAATCAAGTGTGAAAATATGAATCACGTTTTCTTTTTATACTAATCATGTTCTCGTTTCTGTTTTATTTCTAAGCAATTTCACAGTTTATGTCATGTTGAACAGTATGGAGTCACGATTCAAACAAGAGGAGACTGTTGTGTGCCAATTTGAAATGAACTTATTCCTGTCACTGTATAAGCCCATATTGATGACCTGTATGATAACTGTACGTTGTAGTGTCACTGTATAAGCCCATATTGATGACCTGTATGATAACTGTACGTTGTAGTGTCACTGTATAAGCCCATATTGATGACCTGTATGATAACTGTACGTTGTAGTGTCACTGTATAAGCCCATATTGATGACCTGTATGATAACTGTACTGTAGTGTCACTGTATAAGCCCATATTGATGACCTGTATGATAACTGTACGTTGTAGTGTCACTGTATAAGCCCATATTGATGACCTGTATGATAACTGTACGTTGTAGTGTCACTGTATAAGCCCATATTGATGACCTGTATGATAACTGTACGTTGTAGTGTCACTGTATAAGCCCATATTGATGACCTGTATGATAACTGTATAAGCCCATATTGATGACCTGTATGATAACTGTCCGTTGTAGTGTCACTGTATAAGCCCATATTGATGACCTGTATGATAACTGTACGTTGTAGTGTCACTGTATAAGCCCATATTGATGACCTGTATGATAACTGTACGTTGTAGTGTCAGTGGAGGACGAACAAGGGACTGTGGGTGGAAAGTTACTGAGAGACGAGGAGGAGTTTAGAACCTTTCTGTTTGTTCAAACATGTCACTGTTACATTATAATATCCCAGGTAGGGAGGCCAAGGGTTATTACTGTTTGTTAATAAGACGCTAAAAATATAATTACAACGTTTGTCGTAATGACCTATAAGGAAAACACGTCACAATAACTTACTTTTCCCTGTCAGGTACTGGTCGAAGAAATCCTGGAAGCTGCTGGGTGTCTCCAGCTTGCTCCACACGTGACAGAAGTGGTAGTAGGACACCATGTTGTCCTTCGGGTTTCTCATCACGTACACAATCTGAACACCACAAAGGAAGAAGAGGAAGAAGAAGATGACTTCATTGTAACTTGTCACAGATACACTGGGAAGTCCTCTTCTTTCCTTTTTCCCAACCCCCCTTTGGTGGGCAGGCTTTCCCCGTTTTCTGGTCATTCTAGGCTTGGTGGTTGTACCTTGGGTCTCTTGGTGTTCAGGCTGGTGGGCAGCAGGTTTGGAGGCAGGTGGGAGATGAAGAGTCTAGGTGAGGGGCGCGGGCGCTCGGGGCGGGTGTCTGGGTACTCGAGCCAGGGCATCTTCTCCAGGTTGGTGGAGCTCTGGTCGGTGCCAATACTCTCAGGGTAGGCCGCCTCCACCACCTGAACCAGGATCTGCTGGGTCCATATCGTACCTACACACACACACACACACACACACACACACACACACACACACACACACACACACACACACACACACACACACACACACACACACACACACACACACACACACACACACACACACACACACACACACACACACACACACACACACACACACACACACAACACACACACACACACACACACACACACACACACACACACACACACACACACACACACACACACACACACACACACACACACACACACACACACACACACACACACACACACACACACACACACACACACACACACACATATACACAAACAGAGGAAAGTTATTGCACTACGCCCTATATTGAGGGGTTTATATAGTATTATGTGATAATTGATGTGGAAGCTGCAGCTCTTTAACTTCCAAGACAAATGTCCTTTCATGGAAAATAAAGTTATGTTTATTATACACACATCTTTATTGTCCCAAATGGGACATTAGTGGTGCAGTCAGGGTAAAACAACATTAAAAACAATAACCACCATCTCATTTTTGTAAAATTCTATAATTGTTTATTTTACATAGAAAGTGTGGTGCAGATTGAGTAGATCAGTGGGAAATCCCAGTTAATCCATTGTTGGATTTGAATTTAATTGAGCAAAATGTGACACCTCTGAAAAGGGTACGAGGACTTTCACTAAGCGATCGGTGAATCTCAAACCAACCCCTTGCTCTTACCAACAATATCACATGCTGAGAGGAAACCCATAGGGTGACTTCCAAAGAGAGGCGAGGGTATCAATAAACCCATCAACTTTGGAACAAACTTGTGACTTGCATGATGCAATTTTGTTCCACATTTAAGTAATTAAACAAACATGGAATTCAAATGAACAAGTTCCCCCTGTCATTTTACAAGATAAAAACCCCCGTAATAGATGACATTTTAATTTGGGAGGTGTTTCATTTATTACTGTACATGTAACCGGTCTGTAACGAAAAATATGTGGCAAAAGCTTCGGCTGGTGAATCTCGATTGTTTTTATCATCATTTTTACAACACCAAACACACACAAACTCACCTGATTTGGGATAGGAGACGAGGAAAATGTCCGTTTCTTGAATCTCAAAGCTCTGGAGGGAGTCGATGTATTGGGGGTCGGTCTCTCCCACGGTAAAGTTGTACCCTCTGTGTGTGAACAGGTAGGGACTCAACAGGTCCAGCCCTTCCACTGATGGCGGAGAGGTGTGGTCTGGAGAGTGAAACATGACGACAGTTGGCTAGACAATGGTGAGGAATGAGAGCAGCAGAATCTGTTATATCCAGGTCTGTCTACTCTTTAGGTTGGAGGAGGGGGAGAAAAGAGGAGGGATAGAAGGACCTTTACAGGTCTGTCTACTCTTTAGGTTGGAGGAGGAGGAGAAAAGAGGAGGAGGAGAAAAGAGGAGGGATAGAAGGACCTTTAAAGATCTGTCTGTGCTTATTATATACTTTCTGAAAGTGTGCATCTGTCAAATTGGCTCATTAATTCCATAAATCACCATCCACCAACCTAATAATACCAGTAATACCAGTAACATGGCCTGAGGACATTGCTTGCATTGCTTGGACAAAAGGAACACCTACGTGAGAATGCTGTTCATTGACTACAGCTCAGCATTCCACAACATAGTGCCCTCAAAGGTCATCACTAAGCTAAGGACCCTGGGACTGAACACCTCTGCAATGTTTAGATACTACTTATTGGTGATGGGCGGAGTTATGGAGACTCTATATCAGTTGCATTTTTCAAACCGATGTCGATATCATATCTGTTTGAATGAATGATATTGCTGATACTGTGGGGACTTTACTTCCACAGCTTTTTGAATCGGAGACAACTTCTTTCTGATTGTTCTGATTGAGGCTGGAACGAGTGCGCTGAGAGTCGGGAAGCAAGGTCAGGGAGTCAGTGTTTTAATAAATAAATGAAACAATAAACACGTAACACAAACAACGCACCGACATGGAAACAGTCAGTAACACCTGGGGAAAGAACCAAGGGGAGGGACAGACACAGGGAAGATAATCAAGGAGGTGATGGAGTCCAGGTGAGTGTCATGAGGCGCAGGTGTGCGAGACGATGGTGACAGGTGTCAGGGATAATTAGCAGCCTGATTACCTAGAGTCTGGGAGGGAGTATGCAGGTGTGCGAGACGATGGTGACAGGTGTCAGGGATAATTAGCAGCCTGATTACCTAGAGGCTGGGAGGGAGTATGCAGGTGTGCGAGACGATGGTGACAGGTGTCAGGGATAATTAGCAGCCTGATTACCTAGAGGCTGGGAGGGAGTATGGTGACAGGTGTCAGGGATAATTAGCAGCCTGATTACCTAGAGGCTGGGAGGGAGTATGGTGACAGGTGTCAGGGATAATTAGCAGCCTGATTACCTAGAGGCTGGGAGGGAGTATGGTGACAGGTGTCAGGGATAATTAGCAGCCTGATTACCTAGAGGCTGGGAGGGAGTATGGTGACAGGTGTCAGGGATAATTAGCAGCCTGATTACCTAGAGGCTGGGAGGGAGTATGGTGACAGGTGTCAGGGATAATTAGCAGCCTGATTACCTAGAGGCTGGGAGGGAGTATGGTGACAGGTGTCAGGGATAATTAGCAGCCTGATTACCTAGAGGCTGGGAGGGAGTATGGTGACAGGTGTCAGGGATAATTAGCAGCC
>NC_060190.1:5143971-5153971 GCF_021184085.1 Oncorhynchus gorbuscha
CACACACCCAGCATTAAGCCTCAAGGGATCTTTTAGAACCACACACCCAGCATTAAGCCTCAAGGGATCTTTTGGAACCACACACCCAGCATTAAGCCTCAAGGGATCATGGGCGTATCTGCTTTTTGACACATGCAAACTATTGAGCAACACAAAACAGACATTAAGCGGGAACATTTTGAAACAATGTCAACAACAACCTTGGACCAATAAGGAGAGACAAGGCCCGGGTTTGGACCAATCCGAGGACCAGACCTTCCAGAATCAACCTACTTTCTGTACTGTATAAAACATGTATGCTGTCTAAATTAGGGGCTCTCTTTTTCTGACTCCCTCTGAGTTCGAGGAACAGAGCCCGTATACGCTGTACACAATACTTTTACTCTGAATAAACTGCAGGTTGTTAAACTTTAGCTCCTCGTCTGAACTGATCCTTGACCGACTCGCTCACCTAAGTATCTCACCTTTTATCAACATTACCTAGAGGCTGGGAGGGAGTATGGTGACAGGTGTCAGGGATAATTAGCAGCCTGATTACCTAGAGGCTGGGAGGGAGTATGGTGACAGGTGTCAGGGATAATTAGCAGCCTGATTACCTAGAGGCTGGGAGGGAGTATGGTGACAGGTGTCAGGGATAATTAGCAGCCTGATTACCTAGAGGCTGGGAGGGAGTATGGTGACAGGTGTCAGGGATAATTAGCAGCCTGATTACCTAGAGGCTGGGAGGGAGCCTGTATGGTGACAGGTGTCAGGGATAATTAGCAGCCTGATTACCTAGAGGCTGGGAGGGAGTATGGTGACAGGTGTCAGGGATAATTAGCAGCCTGATTACCTAGAGGCTGGGATGGGAGGTGTCAGGGATATGCCTGTGAGGCTGGGAGGGGTGTGACAGGTGTCAGGGATAATTAGCAGCCTGATTACCTAGAGGCTGGGAGGGAGTATGGTGACAGGTGTCAGGGATAATTAGCAGCCTGATTACCTAGAGGCTGGGAGGGAGTATGGTGACAGGTGTCAGGGATAATTAGCAGCCTGATTACCTAGAGGCTGGGAGGGAGTATGGTGACAGGTGTCAGGGATAATTAGCAGCCTGATTACCTAGAGGCTGGGAGGGAGTATGGTGACAGGTGTCAGGGATAATTAGCAGCCTGATTACCTAGAGGCTGGGAGGGAGTATGGTGACAGGTGTCAGGGATAATTAGCAGCCTGATTACCTAGAGGCTGGGAGGGAGTATGGTGACAGGTGTCAGGGATAATTAGCAGCCTGATTACCTAGAGGCTGGGAGGGAGTATGGTGACAGGTGTCAGGGATAATTAGCAGCCTGATTACCTAGAGGCTGGGAGGGAGTATGGTGACAGGTGTCAGGGATAATTAGCAGCCTGATTACCTAGAGGCTGGGAGGGAGTATGGTGACAGGTGTCAGGGATAATTAGCAGCCTGATTACCTAGAGGCTGGGAGGGAGTATGGTGACAGGTGTCAGGGATAATTAGCAGCCTGATTACCTAGAGGCTGGGAGGGAGTATGGTGACAGGTGTCAGGGATAATTAGCAGCCTGATTACCTAGAGGCTGGGAGGGAGTATGCACTACCGTTCAAACGTTTGGGGTCACTTAGAAATGTCCTTGTATTTTGAAAGAAAAGCAGATTTTTTGTCCATTAAAATAACATTAGATTGATCAGATTAGATAACATTAGATTGGGGCGGCAGGGTAGCCTAGTGGTTAGAGCATTGGACTAGTAACCGAAAGGTTGCAAGTTCAAATCACCGAGCTGACAAGTTACAAAATCTGTTGTTCTGCCACTGAACAGGCAGTTAACCTACTGTTCCTAGGCCGTCATTGAAAATAAGAATTTGTTCTTAATTGACTTGCCTAGTAAAATAAAGGTTAAAAAAAATACAGTGTAGATATTGTTAATGTTGTAAATGACTGTTGTAGCTGGAAACAGCTGAATTTTAATGTCAACAGTGAAGAGGTTTTCAGCTCCATAAACATAATTGCAAAAGGGTTTTCTAATGATCAATTTAGCCTTTTAAAACGATACACTTGGATTAGCTAACACAACGTGCCATTGGAACACAGGAGTGATCGTTGCTGATAATGGGCCTCTGTGCGCCTATGTAGATATTCCATTAAAAATCTGCCGTTTCCAGCTACAATAGTCATTTACAACATTAACAATGTCTACACTGTATTTCTGATCGATTTGATGTTATTTTAATGGACAAAAAATGTGCTTTTCCTTCATAAACAAGGTTATTTCTAAGGGACCCCACATTTTTGAAGGTAGTGAATGTGACAGAGGCATGTGGGAATATTCTGGAGGCCTAACCTACCCAACCAGTTTGAATACAATGGAAAGCCTGTTGATGGCTCATCAGCAGGCTGTTAATTATGCTCAATTGAGAGGATTTTGTTCATGCAGGAACATGTATTCGATTTGACAGAATAGTGTCGGTTAAGAGCAAGGATAAACTGATATCACGATATGCCTTGCTCATATCAAACAATATTGATATTGGTGCCGATCGTTACTACTTATACTTTGATACTATTTGCATAAATCCCAATGCATTTCAATGGCCATAGACTTCAATGGTAAAAAAAGTCCACTGTAACTTGTCTTCAACTGTTTAATGTAGAAACGCCATTCAAACTTTAAAATGGGCAGACCCCTCTGAAATAGGTTGCTTGTATACAGCTTTTTGATACCATTTCTACTTTTTGAACTATAAAAGTTCCATCGGCTTCAAGGGGAAATATTTGGATAGGCCACTGCTGTTGATCCCTTAAAGCTACCAACACCAAAACAACTGTAAAAAGCCAAGGCTGACTGTCTTCACGTTGCTTGAAAACATTTTTTTTAACTTCTTATATTTTTCACACTAAAAGCTCAGAGTTTTCAAACCCAGAGGCCCAACGGGTGTTAAGTGATAACGCCAGAGAAGCCGTTGTTTTAAGGATATATTGGTGTTGTCAGGCCCGAGACCAAGTTGAGTTATAATAACTCCACACCTACAAACAACCCCAAAAAGAACTGACCCATAGCCTATGACATCCCTATTACTGCATAACTACTAACACCACTAGTACCTGACTTGAACTGACCCTTAACCTATGACATCCCTATTACTGCATAACTACTAACACCACTAGTACCTGACTTGAACTGACCCTTAGCCTATGACATCCCTATTACTGCATAACTACTAACACCACTAGTACCTGACTTGAACTGACCCATAGCCTATGACATCCCTATTACTGCATAACTACTAACACCACTAGTACCTGACTTGAACTGACCCTTAACCTATGACATCCCTATTACTGCATAACTACTAACACCACTAGTACCTGACTTGAACTGACCCTTAACCTATGACATCCCTATTACTGCATAACTACTAACACCACTAGTACCTGACTTGAACTGACCCTTAGCCTATGACATCCCTATTACTGCATAACTACTAACACCACTAGTACCTGACTTGAACTGACCCTTAACCTATGACATCCCTATTACTGCATAACTACTAACACCACTAGTACCTGACTTGAACTGACCCTTAGCCTATGACATCCCTATTACTGCATAACTACTAACACCACTAGTACCTGACTTGAACTGACCCTTAGCCTATGACATCCCTATTACTGCATAACTACTAACACCACTAGTACCTGACTTGAACTGACCCTTAACCTATGACATCCCTATTACTGCATAACTACTAACACCACTAGTACCTGACTTGAACTGACCCTTAGCCTATGACATCCCTATTACTGCATAACTACTAACACCACTAGTACCTGACTTGAACTGACCCTTAGCCTATGACATCCCTATTACTGCATAACTACTAACACCACTAGTACCTGACTTGAACTGACCCTTAGCCTATGACATCCCTATTACTGCATAACTACTAACACCACTAGTACCTGACTTGAACTGACCCTTAGCCTATGACATCCCTATTACTGCATAACTACTAACACCACTAGTACCTGACTTGAACTGACCTAACCTATGACATCCCTATTACTGCATAACTACTAACACCACTAGTACCTGACTTGAACTGACCCTTAGCCTATGACATCCCTATTACTGCATAACTACTAACACCACTAGTACCTGACTTGAACTGACCCTTAGCCTATGACATCCCTATTACTGCATAACTACTAACACCACTACAACTGCCATCATTACCACAACGAGAAATACTTCAAGACCACTTGCAAGCACAGACCTTTCCGACATTTTCTAGTTATCAATGTGCTTGCGGTGTAGTAATACAAACAAATGTCAAATTACAGTCGTGTTCTTTCTGAATTATTGCAAAGTTTTATTTGATTTAAAATCCAGTAAACTGACCATCTCCATACCTGGCCTAGAACATGCTTTAATATTTAATATTCCCTTTAGCTTTAATATTCCCGCCCACATAGAGCTTAAAAGCAGATTATATGGCTTAAGACGCTGTAGTACTCACTCTATACTAGCCCACTATAATCGACTATACTAACTCCCCACCTACAAACCACCCCAAAACAGGTCACTATAACCAACCCATAGCTTATGTCGTGTCTTTGGCATCCTTACATGTGAAGACTGCTATTTATATCAAATCACTTCTATGTAATTATTATGACGTGATTAAACTAATCATGTAAATGTAATTAACTAGGAAGTCGGGGCACCACGGAAAATCTTTAGATGACGAAGTTATAATTTTCCGAAATTAACTCTTCAGATATTTTAATATCTGATCAATTAGTCTTCTATTAATGAATTATTCTTTACCTCACGTCAGTCTCATCTGAACGTCGTAAATGGTTGGTTATCTGCACGCACCCAGCCTTTACTATAAATCACCAATTGGCTTAATCATTTATTTACTAATCACAGAAATGCATAAACAAACAGTAGATATTGGTTACTAACAATGACAGGGAAGATTCCCTAGTGGGATAAACCCATATGACGGCTTGGTGGACAAAGGGGTGTTGACTGAAAAAGAGCGGGAAAGACTAAATGGATCACTACACACAGTGGATAATTATATTCATTGAAATGCTAATCCTTTGCACATGAACGCTCGCTCATTCGGGAATAATTGCAATCAATATATTTACGCCCATATGTCGTTGTTGTCTTCTCTGTTGGAATCGTCGGTCCGTCTGCGGGAGAGTCAGCTCATCAGAGAGTCTCTGGTTACTCATGGTGGTAGCTCTATCGGCGGCTCCTGATAGTGTCTGTGTCATGCCCTGACCTTAGTTATCTTTGTTTTCTTTATTATTTTGGTTAGGTCAGGGTGTGACGAGGATGGTATGTGTGTTTTTGTCTTGTCTAGGGTTTTTGTACATCTATGAGGTTTTGGTAAATGTAGGTCTTCAGGTGGCCTGAATTGGTTTCCCAATCAGAGGCAAGCGTTTATCGTTGTCTCTGATTGGGGATCCTGTTTTTGTTTCCATTTTCCATTTTGGTTTTGTGGGTTATTGTCTATGTGGAGTTGCATGTCAGCACTTGTTGTAATTAGCGGCAGGTTCGTTTTGTTAGTTTGTTTAGTGTTCTTTGTTTATTAAAGAAGAAAGTATTCTTATCACGCTGCGCCTTGGTCTCCTCGTTATGACGAACGTGACACTCTGTTGTTATGCTCTCTTTCAACATAACTGTCCCTTAAGTGTCCACGGCCCCTTCCCACATTCTCACAATTGGACATAGAGTTTCATTTTCCCATTTTGGGGATCTAGGAGTTCGGCCACGCAAAGTCCTTTGTTCTCTCTGTGGTCTCTCTCTCTGCATGAAAAGGGGGAGAGAGTCTCCACCAGGGATTTACGACCTGAGATAACAGAACCTGGGTGTAGGAGAGAGTGAGAGAGGGGGAAGCCATGATCTACACCCAGAAAGGGCCACGCTATGACACCTATAACAACCATATTACTACCATTACTACTACAACATGTTCTACAGCAGTCACTATCACTACTATTCACAACCAGAAATACTTCAAGACTGGCAAGCACAAGCATCTTCTTTTGGAAATGTCATTTTCAAGTTTTGTGTTGCAGTTTCACTGAACGTCCATAGGGATGCAGTGTGACCCCAGGTTTTAGCGGAGGATGTGGAAGAAACCACAGAACCACAGGCCATGACTCAATGACCGAGGAAACGCATTGACTGACTAACACATTGACATGAGTCACGGGGGCTTTTTAAGGGTAATTGACATAACCTCTCGTTCACAGTGTTTATCCTGGAGGAATCTCGGATAATGTCTTTAAAAGGTGTATTTCCAGTAGTTCAGTGTGCAAGGGGAGGGAGGGAGGGGAGGGAGGGAGGGGGGATGGAGGGGAGGGAGGGAGGGAGGGTGGAGGGGGGAGGGGAGGGAGGGAGGGTGGGAGGGAGGGAGTGTGAGGGGAGGGAGGGGGAGGGAGGGAGGGAGGGAGGGAGGGAGGGAGGGAGGGAGGGAGGGAGGGAGGGAGGGAGGGAGGGAGGGAGGGAGGCAGACGGAGGGTCCACACACACACAGAACTGTGATGTCAGATGATTGCATAAACACAACTGAAAAATAGAGACAACAATATGTGAGCACTCCCAGGAATACATAGACAGACATTATTAAGACAAGGTGAGATGTATGAGCAAGGCTCATCATGCTTTAGCAAGTGCAATGAGAAGGGAGGGAGGAGAAGGGGGAGGGGCCGTTCCCATGGAAACTGAGCAGTCAGCACTTGTATGTTTTTCTGTGGACCCCATTTGTTGGCATCCCATCCCATGGTCCCAACCTCCTCTCTCTCTCTCTCTCTCTCTCTCTCTCTCTCTCTCTCTCTCTCTCTCTCTCTCTCTCTCTCTCTCTCTCTCTCTCTCTCTCTCTCTCTCTCTCTCTCTCTCTCTCTCTCTCTCTCTCTCTCTCTCTCTCTCTCTCTCTCTCTCTCTCTCTGTCTCTCTCTCTCTCTCTCTCTCTCTCTCTCTCTCTGTCTCTCTCTCTCTCTCTCTCTCTCTCTCTCTCTCTCTCTCTCTCTCTGTCTTTCTCCCTCTCTCTCTCTCTCCTGCTCTCTCTCTCTCTCTCTGTCTCTCTCTCTCTCTCTCTCTCTCTCTCTCTCTCTCTCTCTCTCTCTCTCTCTCTCTCTCTCTCTCTCTCTCTCTCTCTCTCTCTCTCTCTCTCTCTCTCTCTCTCTCTCTCTCTCTCTCTCTCTCTCCCTCTCTCTCTCTCTCTCTCTCTCTCTCTCTCTCTCTCTCTCTCTCTCTCTCTCTCTCTCTCTCTCTCTCTCTCTCGCTCTCTTTCTCTTTACCACAGCTGGACAGGGCAGCGGCACAAACACAAACAACCACACATACACTGCATGCAGACACACACACACACACATACACACACAGTAGCACACACACTCGTGCACGCAGTCATAGCACACATATATACACACACACACACATTTACATTACATTTAAGTCATTTATCTGTGTCCAGACGCTCTTATCCAGAAGCGACTTACAAATTGGTGCATTCACCTTATGACATCCAGTGGAACAGTCACTTTACAATATACGGCCTTTCGACCTGCAGTGCATCTAAATCTTAAAGGGGCGGGGGGGAGGGAATACTTATCCTATCCTAGGTATTCCTTAAAGAGGTGGGGAATACCTAGGATAGGATAAGTATTCCCTCCCCCCGCCCCTTTAAGATTTAGATGCACTATTGTAAAGTGACTGTTCCACTGGATGTCATAAGGTGAATGCACCAATTTGTAAGTCGCTCTGGATAAGAGCGTCTGCTAAATGACTTAAATGTAATGTAAATGTGTGTGTGTGTGTGTGTATATATGTGTGCTATGACTGCGTGCACGAGTGTGTGTGCTACTGTGTGTGTATGTGTGTGTGTGTGTCTGCATGCAGTGTATGTGTGGTTGTTTGTTGTTTGTTGTTTGTGTTTGTGCCGCTGCCCTGTCCAGCTGTGGTAAAGAGAAAGAGAGCGCATAGTCAAACACACACACAATGGCACTGCCCCCCTGAACCTGTTACCATGGTGACCACGGAGCCCCGACACTTGTGATGTTCATATGAGGAGTTCATACAGGCCTGGACAGAGCAGCGCAGTATCCTCACATTGTGTGTACGTGAGTGTGTGTTGTGTGTGTGTGTTGCAAATAGTATTGGGCTACATACTTCTACTCACTGTTTGGACTATTTTAATTAATTGTTTCATTTCCTCTCAGTGTCCCTCTCTTCTCTCTCTCTCTCTCTCTCTCTCTCTCTCTCTCTCTCTCTCTCTCTCTCTCTCTCTCTCTCTCTCTCTCTCTGTTAAGGGGGTAATCAATATATTAAAAATGTTCAGCAGTGGCTCACTCCCCCGCATTCTAATCAGGGTCTACCAGCCCTTTAACGAGAGTGGGAGGGAGAGAGAAGGATAAAGGGAGTGGGAGGGAGAGAGAGAAAAAGAAGAAGACAATTTGAATGTCCCATAACTGTGACATTGGTGTGACTTTAAGTGGAAGTTCGGGATTTTACAACTTGACGTTAGATGGTTACTCACTAGGGTTGTAAAGCTACCTGTAATTTGCCAAAGCTGCCGGAATCTTGGTAATTCATTTGGCTAAATAACTGGTAATATATGGTAACTTTGGTCATTTATATTCAAATAACTTTAAAAAAAATTATTCATATATAGTATACATGTTTTTATATCTGTGTCCATATTGTCCATAAGTTTCTAGTGGATCAAGAGAAAATAGCCTAGTTAATGGAAAAAGCACTTAAACAACAACAGCGTTATTTTCAATTAACTCTGCAACTCTTCCAACTGTTGACCTTTTTCACAACAGCCACCAGTTTGACAACAACACATTTACAACAAAGACATAGTCAAACAATACAATAATACAAAAAATGGAATGAATTCTATGTAATGCTAAAACCCTCTTATTAAACACCAATGATAGTCACTAAGTTGGTTTGTATTTAAGATCATGTTTTATTTGAAATTCATCTTATTTAATTATTTGAGATATTTTAAGGCCAGACAGAGGGCCAGAGATAATTACAGAGACCTATAATAATCAGAAGTACTCAAATAGGCCACTAGATGTCATCTGATAAAATAAAATAACACCATAGAAAGATACCAACATTCTGTTAGTTTACTGATAAACTTGGACATGTTCCAGTAATATACCCTTCAAAGGGAGTGATGGACCACTGTGCTTTGACACTTTTCATGACATAGAAGTGACTTGCCATGACATTAGCCTGTCATATCGGTGACATAGGCCCTGGGGCAGGCTGAATGTGGGGGCCACTGTGCTTGGAGACTTATCATGACAAAGAAATTACTTATCATGACATTAGCCTGTCATATCGGTGACATAGGCCCTGGGGCAGGCTGAATGTGGGCCACTGTGCTTGGAGACGTATCATGACAAAGAAGTGACTTATCATGACAAAGAAGTGACTTATCATGACAAAGAAGTGACTTATCATGACATTAGCCTGTCATATCGGTGACATAGGCCCTGGGGCAGGCTGAATGTGGGCCGCTGTGCTTGGAGACTTATCATGACAAAGAAGTGACTTATCATGACAAAGAAGTGACTTATCATGACATTAGCCTGTCATATCGGTGACATAGGCCCTGGGGCAGGCTGAATGTGGGCCGCTGTGCTTGGAGACTTATCATGACATTAGCCTGTCATATCGGTGACATAGGCCCTGGGGCAGGCTGAATGTGGACCACTGTGCTTGGAGACGTATCATGACAAAGAAGTGACTTATCATGACATTAGCCTGTCATATCGGTGACATAGGCCCTGGGGCAGGCTGAATGTGGGCCGCTGTGCTTGGAGAAGTGTGTCAGGGCTGCAGCTAGGGCCGTGCTGTGAATACCAGCCATCCCTACAGAGGAGGAGAGGAAGTTTATTTATAATGATGTCCTTGGAACCACATGCACAGAGAGAAGAAGAGAGGGAAGGAGACACAGATAGAGCAGGAGTA
>NC_060190.1:5158971-5193971 GCF_021184085.1 Oncorhynchus gorbuscha
TTGGAGACCGTGTGAAGAAAAACAATTCCCCCCAACGAGAGGGGAATCGGTGGCAACACACACCGGCAAGACGCATCGCCCCTCGTCAAAACTCACAAGACAATAAAAATAAATAAAGGAGATGGACAGAAATGTGTATGTTTTCTAAACATGTTTTCTAAACATACACAGGGAATACTAATATAACGGTTTGACTTCAATTCTGGACCCCCCAGACCAGAAAAACCAGCACCCGCGTTATACTGCTTTGGCATATAGTGTGTGCTGTGCTTGGACCAGTGGACCTCCTCTCTGGTTGTGTCGATTTTTTTCTTCAAACGCCGCTTTTAACACCCCCCCCCATCTTTCTCTCTCTCTCGGCTCCACTTCCCTCTCAAGGCTGCAAGAAAAACCAAACGGGGAGGTGGATACTGAAACATACCACCATCAAGGCATGATGTTATTTATTTTAGCCTGATCTGCGTCGTGGACTAGCCTGCATTTTGACCTTTTCATTTATTTTTAATCTTTTCGTTTTTTACATGGCGGGCGGACGGTGTATGCGGTTCGGCATCGGCTTCGGGTCTGCCTGTGATATAACCACCGAGGATAATTTGGATACCGGAGCAGCAACAGCAGTCTCGTTGGTCTACCAGAGAGGCTCCAGCAGCACCAACGCCTCCGGCGCCCCCGCCATATCCTCTGCCTCTTCCCGGCTCTATGACGAGTAATGGTCGACTTGGATGGCTGGATGCGTCCTCTCTCCACAGAGCTCCAAGGTTCTGCATCGGTACCTCTCCTCCTTCTAACACAGCTCAATTTTCGTTGGTAACCTTCCGCATTCTCGATTCTACATATGGAAACTGGGGACCAGAATTTTAGGAAAAAGGAAACCTATAGCGGTGCTGATCTTTTTGATTTTATTCCACGACGAAGCTACTACGTTTTTAGGGGGCTGGGGTTTTGCGTTGTGACTTGATTATATTTATTCATTTGGATTCGGGGCTTGAATTCGATTCTTCTCCCTCGTTTACCCCGATGGTTGTTTATTTGATTTGATCGAAGGCAAGCCCTCATGTCTGCCCCTGCCGAGTATTTCGTTATGTTGGTTTTAGGGCACCATTTGAATGCGTTCATTTGAATTATTGTTCATTGTTTCATTTCCTGTCAGTGTCCCTCTCTACCTTCAAGTCCCCAACCCCGTCTCCCTCTCTTTCTCTCTCTCCCTCCCTGTTCTCCTCTCTTTGCCGAATAGAATAATAGGCCAGAGACAGACAGACAAGATGCTTGACAAGACTCCATGATTCCATGTGAATTTGACCAGGCAGGTTAGAATAACGTTGTCAGAAAATTGTCAGTAGATTTTCGGTTGGCCTATTCTAATTGGTCGGAAATCTTTTTAAATTGTGGATCAGAGGGTTTAGGAAATCAGTAGGGTCTACCATTAGACCTAACCCCCAGCCTCCTCCTAATCCCATTGGCCGTTCAATCTGAACTCCCTGTGTGTGAGTGTGTGTGAGAACGTGTGTGAGTGTGTGTGAGAGTGTGAGTGTGTTTGTGTGAGTGGGTGCTGTGCTGGACCTTTCCCCTACACACTTTCCAGATAGAAGTCGTGTAACACGTGTGACATCACTAGTGAGAGGACAGAGAGGATAAATGTCAATGCTACTTGTAGGCTAGCTGTTTTCAGCAGGTAGTTGGTAGCTTTCCACCTACTCTGGTTAGGGTCTGTAGCCCTACTCCAAACCAGTAGGCCTCTGCTGTTTGGCCGGCCTATCACATTTGTTTGTAGAGGCTGCTAGGCCTATCACATTTGTTCATAGAGGCTGCTTGGCCTATCACGTTCGTCCTTAGAGGGCCCAAACACACACCATCTTCCTTCCATCACCTAATTTCTCACCTGTGTCAGTTCCCCCGCCCGAAAACCAACCATACGATTCCCCCCGAGCTCCCCTGCCTCCCCCCCCGACACCCCCCACCTCGGGCCCGTGGAAACCACCCCCCCCACCACCAGGGCCCATTTCCCTCCTCTGCCTCCACCCCGTGGTCTCACAAGCTGACCAACATTTACTTCCTGTTCGTCAAGAGGAAAGGGGGTTCCCCTTTCATGGAATGCGGCAACATGGGCGTGTTTGACCGCGGAGTTCAGATGCTGCTGACCACGGTCGGTGCGTTCGCCGCCTTCAGCCTCATGACCATCGCCGTGGGGACGGATTACTGGTTGTACTCCCGAGGGACGTGCAAATCCAAGAGCAACAACGAGAACGAGACCGTGAAGAAGAACGAGGAGGTGATGACACACTCTGGCCTGTGGCGGACCTGCTGTCTGGAAGGTAAGATCAAGATCAGGAGGCTGAGGCCTGGTCTAGGATCAGTTCCTGTAAACACTGGATCAGTAATTGTAGCCCTCTTCAGTTGAAGTACAAATCTTGGATCAGGTTAACAGTGTAGCTTGGAAGCTATGGCCTGGTCTAGAATCAGTTCCTGTAGGTACCTGCAGGCCTTGTTGGTCTCTGCAGTTGTCTTAAGGTTTAAGGTCTGGTCTAGGATCAGTACGGTCCACCCAGAAGCACTGGATCAGTTAACAGCTTACTCTCTGCTGCCTGGAAGGTCAGCTAAGGCCTGGTCTAGGATCAGTATGATCGCCCACCCCAAAACACTGGATTAGTAATATGTAGGCCTCTTCAGATTGAAGCTCACCTGCACTGCATGGAAGGCAATGCCTGTCTGATGTAGGATCAGTTTGAAGCATACCTGGGTTGCTTGGAGAGTAAGGCTTGGTCTAGGATCAGGCGTACGGTTGACCCTGGATCAGTAAAAGCCTTTTCTGTATTTCGGTACAGATTTAATCTGCATCCCTATTCCCTGTATAGAAAACTACAGATATAGGATCTTAATATGAGCCAGATTGTTACATCATGAAAATAATGCTGCAGCCACAGGAAATGTGATTTAGTATGTGGTTTATAATTAATGGACATTTTTGTAGGGGTTGATACATTTTTCGTGGCAACTCAAATATACTAAAGTCAGTTTGCATTTCTCAGCAACAAAATCAAATTCAAGATCAAATTAAGATCCTGCATCTGTACTTTTCGGGGCCCATAGGGCTCTGGTCAAAAGTAGTGCACTATGTAAAGAATAGGGTGCCATTTGGAAAGCAGCATTGGCATCAGATTACTGGTGTATCTGGAAAGGTATGCCCCTAGTCTGGTCTAGATCCCTCTCCTCTCTAGCCTCGGAGCTGTGTATCAAATGGTACCCTTTTCCCTATATAGTGCACTAATTTCGTACTTTTGACCAGGGCCCATATAGTGCACTGTAAGGAAATCGAGTGCCATTTGGAATGCAGGCGTAGTCTAAGATCTGATTTGTTCCTGGTCCTCAGTGTATATCTTCTGACTGTGACATCACATCCTCCCTTGTGGTGTGTGTGTATGTGTGAGTGTGTATGTGTGTGTGTGAATGTGTGAGTGTGTATGGTTGTGTGTGTCCTGTGGAGTGTGTTCAGAGCTCAGCCTGCCCTGCATGGGCCTAATCTGGTTGCTGCGTTGTTTACATGAAGATTGGCCTTTTACTCATCACAGTAGAGGGCTGTGTAGCTGTGTGTGTGTGTGTGTGCGCTTATGAAAGTCAGACTCAGTACTGTTCTCCTGTGATTGTGTCTGATGTAGAACATTGCTAATCAAACACTCTACTCTTCACTCAGCTCCAGCAGCTTCACTCTTCACACACACACACACACACACACACACACACACACACACACACACACACACACACACACACACACACACACACACACACACACACACACACACACACACACACACACACACACACACACACACACACACACACACACACACACACACACACACACACACACACACACACACACACACACACAATATAGAGGCTTAGATGTATTTCATGTGTCTCTAATGGTGCCTGCTGTCCACATTCATATTTTGATTGTTGTGTATGATTTCTTTGCGAACTTTCGGCACATGCTGAGCGGACTGTTATGTCATTACGTAATTTGCTCTCTCTGAGGCCGAGTGAGAGAGAGAAAGGGAGAGAGAGAGAGAGAGAGAGAAAGGGAGAGAGAGAGAGAGAGAGAGAGAGAGAGAGAGAGAGAGAGAGAGAGAGAGAGAGAGACAGAGAGACAGAGAGACAGAGAGACAGAGAGAGAGAGAGAGAGAGAGACAGAGAGAGAGAGAGAGAGAGAGAGAGAGAGAGAAGGGGAGAGAGAGAGAGAGGGAGAGAGAGAACGAAAGTGAGTGAAAGAGAGAGAGAGAAAGGGAGAGAGAGAGAACGAAAGTGAGTGAAAGAGAGAGAGAAAGAAAGGGAGAGAGAGAGATTCAGTGAGTGAGTGAAAGAGAAAACGAGGGAGGGAGGGAGGGGGAGAAGTGAGGAGGAGGGGAGAGAGAAGGGGAGAGAGAGAAAGGGAGAGAGAGACCAACGTCTAACTTTGACCCAGTTGCCCGGGGGCAATTTCAATCCCAGAAGGCCGTGCTTCTCTCTCACAGACGTCACACACAGTAACTGTAACATCCAGCCCCTCCTAGGTTACATCCCAAATGGCACTCTATTCCCTATATAGTACCCTATGGGTCCTGGGCAAAAGTAGTATACTAAATAGGGAATAGGGTGCAATTTGGGGCACAGACATAATATGTCACAGCCAGCCTGCCAGCAGCCCATGGCCTGAAATGGAAGTTGTATTGGACTTCCCATTCTTTATGTAATCATTCCCTGATAGAATTCCTGATTTTCCTTAATATATTACAATTGCTGATTTTCCTGCTCAGCTTGTGTGTGTGTGTGTGTGTGTGTGTGTGTGTGTGTGTGTGTGTGTGTGTGTGTGTGTGTGTGTGTGTGTGTGTGTGTGTGTGTGTGTGTGTGTGTGTGTGTGTGTGTGTGTGTGTGTGTGTGTGTGTGTGTGTGTACCACAGGAGGCTCATAATAATGAAACGGAGCAAATGGAAACCATGTGTTTTATGTATTTGACACCATTCCACTTATAGGTGCCACCAACTTCCTGTGGTGTGTGTGTGTGTGTGTGTGTGTGTGTGCGTTCGTTCGTGCGTGTGTGTGTGTGTGTGTGCGTGCGTGTGTGTGTGTGACTGTGTGTGTGTGTGTGCGTGTGCGTGCGTGTGTGAGTGTGTGTGTGTGTGTGTGTGTGTGTGTGTGTGTGTGTGTG
Organism: Oncorhynchus gorbuscha; assembly: GCF_021184085.1. Lineage (NCBI taxonomy): Eukaryota > Metazoa > Chordata > Actinopteri > Salmoniformes > Salmonidae > Oncorhynchus > Oncorhynchus gorbuscha. Next base: position 5,164,157 of record NC_060190.1, read on the forward strand.
TGCGTTCGTTCGTGTGTGTGTGTGCGTGTGTGTGTGTGACTGTGTGTGTGTGTGTGTGTGTGTGTGTGTGTGTGTGTGCGTGCGTGTGTGTGTGTGTGTGACTGTGTGTGTGTGTGTGTGTGTGTGTGTGTGTGTGTGTGTGTGTGTGTGTGTGTGTGTGTGTGTGTGTGTGTGTGTGTGTGTGTGTGTGTGTGTGTGTGTGTGTGTGTGTGTGTGTGTGTGTGTGTGTGTGTGTGTGTGTGTGTGTGTGTGTGTGTGTGTGTGTGTGTGTGTGAATGTGGTTGGGATAAAACCCAGGTGGTCGGGGACCAGGGGTTGACCTCTTTATTTTGTTATTTGCCTCTGGGGTCAAAGCCATTTCAATACTAATGTGACACCCGTCCCACCGTGCAAAAAGCTGTTTGAATCAATGCTGTTTCCACATCACTTCAACCAAAGATCAATGTGATGGCGTTGAATCAACGTGAAAAACTGGTTGGATTTGAAAAAAGTTATCAACAGAAGGGCATTTCGTATTATTATTCACTTTTAACCTAAATACAAAGACATGATGACATTCGTTGTTGATTTCATGTTGAATTCACTTTTAGTTGACAAATCAACCAAATGTAAATCAAAACTAGACGTTGAACTGGCGTCTGCCCAATGGTGTGTGTGTGTGTGTGTGTGTGTGTGTGTGTGTGTGTGTGTGTGTGTGTGTGTGTGTGTGTGTGTGTGTGTGTGTGTGTGTGTGTGTGTGTGTGTGTGTGTGTGTGTGTGTGTGTGTGTGTGTGTGTGCCAGACAGAGTGATTCGAAATGCTGGTCTGGTGAACTGGTGGTGTATTATTGGTAATGAGACACAATGGGTAGGTAGGTGGGTGTGTGTGTGTGTGTGTGTGTGTGTGTGTGTGTGTGTGTGTGTGTGTGTGTGTGTGTGTGTGTGTGTGTGTGTGTGTGTGTGTGTGTGTGGGTTGAAGTCTGACAGAGTCCTTTGACTACACTGTGACGTCAGACACTCTCTTCCACTCACTCCCTCTTTCTCTTCCTGCCCCTCTCCCAGTCTGTATTGTCTTGACCTGTCAGAGAACTGCTTACCACAGTGGATCATTCATCCTTTCTCCCATGCAATATACTAACCACACAGATCCTCCACAGGTCCACAGCAGCTATCTCTATTGCCGTGAAATGAGGTGGTGACAGCCCACTACAATACGCATAGAAAGTGGTTACACATGGATGCTGGTCATGTGTATTTACGATGGTAAAATATAAACAGAACTGGAGACGCCTCGTCATTTTTTGTAGACAGGTTGTTATTGACACGGCAACACTACTACGCTAGCTAAGAAAATTATGTAGAAGCGATTGTTAACTTACTGTGAACAATTCTAGCTGACTAGCTAAATGTCTTGGCTAACTGTGAGGGGGAAAAACAAACGTATTTGCCATTAATTAGCCAACACAAATCTCATTGCTAACAATCCCGACAGTGTCCCCAAAACGTCAAGGTGTCTCCAGCAATGTTACTATTTGACATTCTATGACGTCTCCACTTTCTAAGCATATAGGCACCTTTAGCCTTATAGCCAGCTAGCCACTAGCCACTTTATATCCATGGCCCTAGCCTGCTACAGTTGCTAACTTTAGCCTAAGCTTGGTAGCTATGTCCATCGCCCTAGCCTTATACAGTAGTTATCTTTAACCTTACCCTGCTAGCTATGTCCATGGCCCTAGCCTGCTACATTATCTACCTTTAGCCGTATAGCCAGCTAGCTACCTTCATAGGTTTCCTAGTCCTATCCTTCTAGCCTTCAATAGGAGCTACTAGCTACCTACAGTAGATCCATGGCCATAGCCTGTTACAGTAGTTACTTGCTAGCTATGTCCATGGCCATAGCCTGTAAGGCCATCAGACTGTTAAACAGCCATCACTAGCACAGAGAGGCTGCTGCCTACATACAGACTTGAAATAATTGGCCACTTTAATAAATGGAACACTAGTCACTTTAATAATTTAACTGTAATAATGTTTACATATCTTGCAATACTTATCTCATATGTACAGTATTCTATACTATCTATTGCATCTTAGCCTATGCCGCTCTGACATTGCTCATTCTTATATTTATATTTATATATTATTATTCCATTCCTTACTTAGATTTGTGTGTATTAGGTATTTGTTGTGGAACTGTTAGATATTACTTGTTAGATATTGTTGTGGAACTAGAAGCATGTGTATGTGACCAATAACATTTGATTTAATTTTGATTTGATTCATAGTAATTACTATGAATTACTAGCTAGCCTTATACAGTAGCTACTAGCTAGCTACGTCCGTGGCCATAGCCTGTTACAGTAGCTACTAGCTAGCTACATTCATGGACATAGCCTGTTACAGTAGCTACTATCTACCGACATCCATGGCCATAGCCTGTTACAGTAGCTACTAGCTAGCTACATTCATGGACATAGCCTGTTACAGTAGCTACTATCTACCAACATCCACGGCCATAGCCTGTTACAGTAGCTAATAGCTAGCTACATCCATGGACATAGCTTGTTACAGTAGCTACTAGCTAGCTACATCCATGGACATAGCCTGTTACAGTAGCTATTAGCTACCAACATCCATGGCCACAGCCTGTTACTGTAGCTAATAGCTAGCTTCTTCCATGGCCATAGTCTGTTACAGTAGCAACTAAATATAGACCTCTATGGCCATAGCCTGTTATAAAAGCTACTAAATACCTACCTCCATGGCCATAGCCTGTTATAGAAGCTAGGCTACCAGCTAGCTATATAGTTCCATGACCATAGTCTTGCAGTGAAGACTGAGGCAGCCTGGGCAATCTTTAATAACACAGCACAGCAGGTCTATACAGTACCTTCAGAAAGTATTCGCACCCCTTGACTTTTTCCACATTTGATTGTGTTACAGCCTGGATTTAAAATAGATTATATTGAGATTGTCTGTCACTGGCCTACACACAGTACCCCATAATGTAAAAGTGGAATTATGCTTTTAGAAATAAGTGTTGAACCCATTTGTTGTGGCAAGCCTGAATAAGTTCAGGAGTAAAAATGTGCTTAACAAGTGTACAATAATAGCGTTTCACAATGACTACCAGGGCGGATGGCTGCCGTTTTACGGGCTCCTAACCATTTGTGCTATTTTGTGTGTTTTGTGGCATTGTTTGTAAGTTATTTTGTACAAAATGTTGATGTACCGTCTCTTATGACCGAAAAGAGCATCTGGATATCAGAACAACGATTACTCACCCCGCTAACTGGACAACATTTTTTTATTTAATGAGTCAGATGCAAAAGATTTAATGTTGCTCCCAGACAAGACCCAAATCACTGTCATTCACATGAAGAAAATAAGGAAATACAGAAGGCGGAGATCAGAGTGCCTTCGTCAATGAGCTGGTAATCCGCCTCTACCATCCGTTCTATTAGCCAACATGCAATCACTGGAGAAATTAAAAGAAAGATAAAATAAACTGGATGAGCTCCGTTCGAGACTATCCTACGGGACATGAAGAACTGTAATATCTTATGTTTCACTGAGTCGTGGCTGAACGATAACACAGATATTATACAGTTGACTGGGTTTTCCGTGCATTGGCAGGACAGAACAGCTACATCCGGTAAGACAAGGGGTGGGGGTCTGTGTCTATTTGTCAATAACACCTGGTGCGGAATGTCTATTATTAAGGTAGTCTTGAGGTGTTGCTCGCCTGAGGTAGAGTCTTTGAATGAAGAGATTGAGATAAAACTGTCCAGTTTGAGTGTTTGTTGCAGTTCATTCCAGTCGCTAGCTGCAGCGTAGTGAAAAGAGGAGCGACCCAGAGATGTGTGTGCTTTGGGGACCTTTAACAGAATGTGACTGGCTGAACGGGTGTTGTATGTGGAGGATGAGGGCTGCAGTAGATATCTCAGATAGGGGGAGTGAGGCCTAAGAGGGCTTTATAAATAAGCATCAACTAGTGTGTCTTGCAGTCGTATGCAGAGTTGACCAGTTTACTGAGGAGTATAGAGTGCAGTGATGTGTCCTATAAGGAGCAAATCTGATGGCCGAATGGTAAAGAACATCTAGCCGGTCGAGAGCACCCTTAACTGCAGATCTATACATGATGTCTCCGTAATCCAGCATGGTTAGGATGGTCATCTGAATCAGGGTTAGTTTGGCAGCTGGGGTGAAAGAGGAGTGATTACGATAGAGGAAACCAAGTCTAGATGTAACCTTAGCCTGCAGCTTTGATATGTGCTGAGAGAAGGACAGTGTACCGTCTAGTCATACTCACAAGTACTTGCATGAGGTGACTACCTCAAGCTCTAAACCTCCAGAGGTAGTAATCACACCTGTGGGGAGCGTCATTCCCAAGAAGACACAAGGCTGTAATCGCTGCCATAGATGCTTCAACAAGGTGCTGTAATGTAACAGAATGTGGAAAAAGCGAAGCGGTCTGAATACTTTCCCGATGCACTGTAACTTCCTGCAGTACACTAGACTAACCAAGGCAAAGCTAGCTTCACCATAGGCCTAAATACACGCACTGGAACACATCTGACCTGATCTTACAGGATACCAATGTATCCAGAACGTTCCACATCAATCTAGAATCTGCATCTAGAATCTTCCACATTAATAGAATCTAGAATTTGAAACTTCCACATGCATCTAGAGTCTGTATGTAGAATATGTTTATCTTCACATTTACACAATTACACAATTAATAAGAAATGTTTTAAGCAGGCCAGTCTTGACTAGTGTGTGTGTTTCTCAGTGTTTGAGTGCATTAACGGAATGACATTAATTGTGCTAATATGCGGAAGAGCTATTGGCATCATGTTATGGTTATCAGCAACATCATCATCATCCCCACCATCATCAGCAGCATCATCATCATCATCAGCACCAGTAGTATTGTTGTACAGCCTCTTCATCTCACAGGGAGTATTGGCCTCTTCATAGAGAGCTTCCTCAGGCTCAGAAACAACACAATTCATCCCCCGGTTTTGGGTCTTATCCCCATCACATTGCATGGTTGTTTTGGTGTCTCAATCAAAAACTTCCCAGATCTGGATAAGGCCACCACTGCATAGAGTTGGATAGAGGGCACACTTGTTCCAAAGCCTGTTCAAGAATAGCAAGGAGAGGAGCTCTCTAGTACATTTCTATGGAGAGCTGGCATCTTTACAGGCGTGCTATAGGACCCCTCATCCATCAACAAATTAATCTGTGAGCCAACATGGATGCATTATCATACATTCAATTAAAACACGTGTGTGCACACACGCACTCACACATACATACATTCCATTAAACCAACACTGCTGCCATTGCCACCTATCTGTACCCCATTCTACTATGGTTGCATTACAAATTGCACCCTTTTCCTTAATTTCTTTACCAGAGTCCTATGGACCCTTGTCAAAAGTAGTGCACTATATAGGTAATAGGGTGTTATTTGGGACACACATACCTCTCACACCCTCCAGTGTCCCCTTTATAACCACATTCCCCCTATGCCAACTCGCATTTGAACAAGTCTGATCCAGTTGGATCCAGTTCAGCTGTCCGGTCTGGAGTGATGGCCCCATACAGCCCCATGTGTCCAGCTGTGGAGAATTGCCCTGAAGCTCCAGGCTGTCAGGCCCCCTCCTGATAGATCCTGGCCCAGGATGGGCTCTCTGTCCTGGGTATGGGTGCACTACCTACTTCCATGGCCATAGCCTGCTACAGTAGTTACTAGCTAGCGATATCCATGATCATAGCGTGTTACAGTAGTTGCATACTAACTAGCTACTTCCATGGCCATAGCCTGTTACAGTAGCTACTAGCTAGCTACGTCCATGGCCATAGCCTGTTACAGTAGTTGCATACTAACTAGCTACTTCCATGGCCATAGCCTGTTACAGTAGCTACTAGCTAGCTACGTCCATGGCCATAGACTGTTACAGTAGCTACTAGCTAGTTACGTCCATGGCCATAGTCTGTTACAGTAGCTACTAGCTAGCTACGGCCATGGCCATAGCCTGTTACAGTAGCTACTAGCTAGTTACGTCCATGGCCATAGTCTGTTACAGTAGCTACTAGCTAGCTACGTCCATAGCCATAGCCTGTTACAGTAGCTACTAGCTAGTTACGTCCATGGGACTAACCCAGGCCAGTTAGCTTTACTATAAGTCCAAATACACACCAGTGGAGGCTGCTGAGAGGAGGATGGCTCATAGTAAAGTCTGGAACGGCGCAAATGGAATGGCCTAAAACACGTGGAAACCATGTGTTTGATGTATTTGATACCATTCCACTTATTCCGCTCCAGCCATCACCACGAGCCCATCCTCCCCAATTAAGGTGCCACTAACCACCTGTGATACACACACTGGAACACATCAGACCTTATCTTACAGGATTTCCCTGAATCCAGAATGTTCCACATGAATCTAGAATCTGTATCTTACAAATGAATCTAGAATCTGTATCATCCACATTAACCTAGCATCTCTATCTTCACCATGTTACTGCTGTTAATGAGCCTGTACTTAGAATGGAGGTACTGCACTGTTTATCTTCACGATGTAAGAAATGACTGCAAGTCTATTTTTAAAGAGGCCAGTCTTGACGTGTGTGTGTGTGTGTGTGTGTGTGTGTGTGTGTGTGTGTGTGTGTGTGTGTGTGTGTGTGTGTGTGTGTGTGTGTGTGTGTGTGTGTGTGTGTGTGTGTGTGTGTGTGTGTGTGTGTGTGTGTGTGTGACGCATCCTGTCTCGGTGTTTGAGTGCATTACCGGAATGACATTAATTATGCTAATAGGCAGAAGAGCTATTTTGCCCAACAAAGGCAAAACACAGGAACTAGGAATTTGGTCAAAAATCTTTGATCTGTTGTAATGGCCAGTTATATTATCTGATTAACGTGGTATTTAGTTTCCTGACACAAGAACAAGCCAGTTGATCAGAATATGTCATGTAGTATAAGAAATGTGCCTTTGTAGCGCAGTATTGGCATTGTTAGCGCTGCAGTTATGATTATCAGAAACATCATCATCATCAGCACTGTTATTATTTTTACAGCGCTCTTCATCTCACAGGAAATTTTGGCCTCTGTATAGAGCTCCCACAGGCTCAGGAACAGCACGATTCACCCCCCAGTTTTGGGTCTTAACCCAATCACATTGCAGGTTTTTTAGGGGTCTCAATCGAAAATGGCCCAGATATGCCGGTTAAGACCCTCTCTGCATAGAGTTGGATAGATGGCACACATGGCCCAAAGTCCGACAGAAGCTACAATTGCAAAGATAGGAGAGGAGCTCTCTAGTACATCTCTGTGGAGAGCTGATAAGTTTACAGACTTGCAATAGAACCCTTCATCCATCAACAAATTCATTTGTGAACCAATCTGAAGGCATTAATGCACACACACACACACACACACACACACACACACACACACACACACACACACACACACACACACACACACACACACACACACACACACACACACACACACACACACACACACACACACACACACACACACACACACACACACACACACACACACACACACACACACTGATACATTCCATTAAACCACCACTGCAGTGGTTGAGTGATAGTCACAGATCAGGACGACCACCCATCTGTACATCATTCTACTGTGATTGCATCACAAATGGCACCATAGTGCACTACTTTTTACCAGAGTTCTATGGGCCCTAGTCAAATGTAGTACCCTATTTTGGGAACATGGTGCTATTTGGGACACACATACTTCTCACACCCTCCAGTGTCCACTTTCCAACCACTCCCCACATATCCTCTCTCTTATCTGATCCAGTTCAGTGGTCTGGTCTGGAATGATGGCCCCAAAGTGGCCCATATGTGCCCCATATGCCCCATATGTCCAGCTGTGGAGCTTTGCCCCGGAGCTCCAGGCTGTCAGGCCCCCTCTTGATGGATCCTGGCCCATGATGACCTGGGTTATATGGGTTGTACCCTGACCAGGTGGTGCTTACATGTCTGTCAGAGTGTGTGTGGTGGGGTGCTGTGTGTTGGCTGTAACGGTGTCCGCAAAGTCTTTTTTCGGCTGTTCGTGCACAGTACAGTTTAGCTTGAGGGAAGCCAAATTTCAGTAGCCGAAGTCTACTCTCCTTCGTCAGTGATTGGTCAACAGTAGGGATTCATCAATGAAGTGTGTGTTGTCATTCAACAAAAGACAACTCGTTTTCATGCACATCTTTTCATTTGAGAAATTTTGCACCTTAGTTCGATGTAAAATTGAGCAAATAAGATCTCCTCTGAAAAGAAGTATACATTTATTACAGATTTCTTGAGTTACACCCGTTGACCTTTTATTTATTTATTTCTTGAGTTACACCCGTTGATTAAATATATATGTTTTGTCACTGGCCTTAACACAATACCCCATAATGTCAAGGTGGAATTATGTTCTTCGAAATTGTTATAAATTAATTATAAATTAAAAAGTTTAGATACTTACCCAGAAAGACTCACAGCTGTAATCGCTGCCAAACTTGATTCTAACATTTATTGACTCAGGGGTGTGAAATATTATGTAAATGAGATTTGAATGTACAATCAATTTGCTAACATAAAAAAATAACTTTGCCTAGATGACCTCTGCTAGGAGCAAACCGAACCTAGTACGCAGACACCTTAAGGAGTTCTGAGAGAGCGAGCAAGAGAGAGAGAGAGAGAGAGAGAGAGAGAGAGAGAGAGAGAGAGAGAGAGAGAGAGAGAGAGAGAGAGAGAGAGAGAGAGAGAGAGAGAGAGAGAGAGAGAGAGAGAGAGAGAGAGAGAGAGAGAGAGAGAGAGAGAGAGAGAGAGAGAGAGAGAGAGAGAGAGAGAGAGAGAGAGAGAGAGAGGGAGAGAGAGAGAGAGAGAGAACCAAAAATTCACAAAATGGGACAATCACCAAATTGAGACTCTGCATGCAGAATTCAACTAAAACATATTCTGAGTACAATGTAAAACACCAAATAATGCCTGCATAGCAGAATTAGGATGATACTCACTAATTATCAAACTCCAGAAAAGAGCCATTCAATTCTACAACCATCTTAAAGGAAGCCATTCCCAAAACTTCCATGACAAAGCCATCATCTACATAGAGATGAACCTAGAGAAGAGTCCCCTAAGCAAGTTGGTCCTGAAAACACCTCTGCTGTTTTCAACCAAGATCTCAGCGATCACTGCCTCATTGCCTGCATCCGTAATGGGTCTGCGGTCAAACGACCACCCCTCATCACTGTCAAACGCTCCCTAAAACACTTCAGCGAGCAGGCCTTGCTAATTGACCTGGCCTGGGTATCCTGGAAGGATATTGACCTCATCCCGTCAGTAGAGGATGCCTGGTTATCCTTTAAAAATGCCTTCCTCACCATCTTAAATAAGCATGCCCCATTCAAGAAATTTAGAACCAGGAACAGATATAGCCCTTGGTTCTCTCCAGGCCTGACTGCCCTTGACCAGCACAAAAACATCCTGTGGCGTACTGCATTAGCATCGAATAGCCCCCGTGATATGCAACTCATGGAAGTTAGGAACCACTCTACTCAGGCAGTTAGGAAAGTTAAGGCTACCTTTTTTAAGCAGATATTTTCATCCTGTAGAACAAACTAAAAAAAGTTCTGGTACACTGTAGTCCATGGAGAATAAGAGCACCTCATACCAGCTGCCCACTGCACTGAGGCTAGGAAACACTGTCACCACCGATAAATCCACTATAATTGAGAATTTCAAAAAGCATTTTTCTACGGCTGCCCTGCACACACCACAGCAACTCGCCCAAGCCTCCAAATTTCTCCTTCACCCAAATCCAGATAGCTGATGTTCTGAAAGAGCTGCAAAATCTGGACCCACACAAATCAGCAGGGCTAGACAATCTGGACCCTCATTCTGAAATGATCTACTGAAATTCTTGCAACCCCTATTACTAGCCTGTTCAATCTCTCTTTCATATCGTCTGAGATTCCCAAAGATTGGAAAGCTGCCGCGGTCATCCCCCTCTTCAAAGGGGGGGACACTCTAGACCCAAACTGCTATAGAGCTATATCTATCCTACCCTGCCTTTCTAAGGTTTTCGAAAGCCTAGTTAATAAACAGATTACCGACCATTTCGAATCCCACCGTTCCTTCTCCGCTATGCAATCTGGTTTCAGATCTGGTCATGGGTACACCTCAACCACGCTCAAGGTCCAAGACGATATCATAACCGCCATCGATAAGAGACATTACTGTGCAGCCGTATTCATCAACCTGGCCAAGGCTTTCAACTCTGTCAATCACCACATTCTTATCGGCAGACTCAACAGCCTTGGTTTCTCAAATGACTGCCTTGCCTGGTTCACTAACTACTTCTCAGAGTTTAGTGTGTCAAATCGGAGGGCCTGTTGTCTGGACCTCTGGCAGTCTCTATGGAGGTGCCACAGGGTTAAATTCTCGGGCTGACTCTCTTCTCTGTATACATCAATGATGTCGCTCTTGCTGATGTGATTCTCTGATCCACCTCTATGCAGATGACACCATTCTGTATACCTCTGGCCCCTCCTTGGACACTGTGTTAAATAAACTCCAGACGAGCTTCCATGCCATACAACTCTCCTTCCGTGGCCTCCAACTGCTCTTAAATGCAAGTAAAACTAAATGCTTGCTATTCACCCGATCGCTGCCCGCACCTGCCCGCCTGTCCAGCATCACTACTCTGGACAGTTCTGACTTAGAATTTGTGGACAACTACAAATACATAGGTGTCTGGTTAGACTGTAAACTCTCCTTCCAGACTCACATCAAGCATCTCCAATCCAAAATTAAATCTAGAATTGGCTTCCTGTTTCACAAAAAAGCATCCTTCACTCATTCTGTCAAACATACCCTCGTAAAACTGACCATCCTACCGATCCTCGACTTTGGCGATGTCATTTACAAAATAGCTTCCAACACTCTACTCAACTAATTGGATGCAGTCTATCACAGTGCCATCCGTTTTGTCACCAAAGCCCCATATACTACCCACCACTGCGACCTGTAAGCTCTCGTTGGCTGGCCCTCGCTTCATACTCGCCGCCAAACCCACTGGCTCCAGGTCATCTACAAGTCTCTGCGAGGTAAAGCCCCGCCTTATCTCAGCTCACTGGTCACCATAGCAGCACCCACCCGTAGCACGCGCTCCAGCAGGTATATCTCACTGGTCACCCCCAAAGTCAATTCTTCCTTTGGGCGCCTTTCCTTCCAGTTCTATGCTGCCATTGAATGGAACGAAAAATCACTGAAGCTGGAGACTCATATCTCCCTCACTGGCTTTAAGCACCAGTTGTCAGAGCAGCTCACAGATCATTACACCTATACATAGCTCATCTGTAAATGTTTAATTGCTATATTGTAGTTACTTTGCCACCATGGCCTATTTATTGCCTTACCTCCCTTATCCTACCTCATTTGCACACACTGTATAAATACTTTTTCTACTGTATTATTGACTGTCTGTTTGTTTATGTGTAACTCTGTGTTGTTGTATGTGTCAAACTGCTTTGCTTTATCTTGGCCAGGTCACAGTTGTAAATGAGAACTTGTTCTCAACAGGCCTACCTGGTTAAATAAATGTGAAATAAAATAAATAAATAAATAAATAAAAATCTGGTCCTGGGGCTTTGTTCACAAACACAAACAGACGCAACAGAGCCCAGGATAGCAGCGCAACTAGACCCAACCAAATCACGAGGAAACAAAAAAAAGAATTACTTGACACTTTGGAAAGAATGAACCAAAACACTGAGCAACTGGAATGCTATTTGGACCTAAACAGAGAGTACCCAGTGGTAGAATACCTGAGCCACTGTGGTTGACCCAAAATTAATACAGACTCAGTGAGCATAGCCTTGCTATTGAGAGACCAGACCAGGCTCTCAAGAGAAGGTTATGTGCACACGGCCCACAAAATGAGGTGGAAACTGATCTGCACTTCCTAACCTCCTGCCAAATGTATGAACATATTAGAGACACATATTTCCCTCAGATTGCACAGACCCACAAGGAATTAGAAAACAAATCCAATTTTGATGAACTCCCATATCTACAGGGTGAAATACCACAGTGTGCCATCACAGCAGCAAGATGTGTGACCTGTTACTACAAGGGCAACCAGTGAACAACAAAAACATTGTAAATACAACCCAAATTTATGTTTATTAGTTTTCACTTTTGTACTTTAACTATGTGCATATCGTTGCAACACTTTGCTGTACAGAGCCATAATATGACATTTGAAATGTCTCTATTCCTTTGAAACTTTTGTGAGTGTAATGTTAATACTATTAGTGTACTGTTAATTTTGTATGGTTTATTTCACATTGGTTTACTACTTGTTTAATTTGCTTTGACAATGTAAACATACAGTATCCACTCATTCAAGGGTTTTTCTTTATTTTTACTATTTTTTACATTGTAGAATAATAGTGAAGACATCAAAACTCTGAAATAACACACATGGAATCATGTTGTAACCGAAAAAGTGTTAAAAAAAATAAAAATATATTTTAGATTTTAGATTCCTCAAAGTAGACAGCTTGGTGACAGCTTTGCACACTCTTGGCATTCTCTCAACCAGCTTCATGAGGAATGCTTTTCCAACAGTCTTGAAGGAGTTCCCACATATGCTGAGCACTTGTTGGCTGCTTTTCCTTTACTCTGCGGTCCAACTCATCCCAAACCATCTCAACTGAGTTGAGGTCAGGTGATTGTGGAGTCCACGTCATCTGATGCAGCACTCCATCACTCTCCTTCTTGGTCAAATAGCCCTTAAACAGCCTGGAGGTGTGTTTTGTGTCATTGTCCTGTTGAAAACCAAATGATAGTCCCACTAAGTGCAAACCAGGTGGGATTGCATACCGCTGCAGAATGCTATGGTAGCCATGCTGTTTAAGTGTGCTTTGAATTCTAAATAAATCACCAACAGTGTCACCAGAAAAGCACCCCCACACCATCACACCTCCTCCTCCATGCTTCACGGTGGGAACCACACATGCGGAGATAATCCGTTCACTTACTCTGCGGCTCACAAAGACACGACAGCTGGATCCAAAAATCTCTAATTTGGACTCCTCAGAGCAAAGGACAGATTTCCACTGGTTTAATTTTCATGCCCAAGCAAGTCTCTTCTTCTTATTGGTGTCCTTTAGTAGTGGTTTCTTTGCAGCAATTTGACCATGAAGGCCTATTCGTGCAGTCTTCTCTGAACAGTTGATGTTGAGATGTGTCTGTTACTTGAACTCTGTAAAGCATTTATTTGGGCTGCAGTCTGAGGTGAAGTTAACTCTAATGAACTTATCCTCTGCAGCAGAGGGAACTCTGGGTCTTCCTTTCCTGTGGCGGTCCTCATGAGAGCCAGTTTCATCATAGAGCTTGATGGTTTTTGCCACTGCACTCGAAGAAACTTTCAAAGTTCTTGAAATGTTCCGCATTGACTGACCTTTCTGTCTTAAAGTAATGATGGACTTTAATTTCTCTTTGCTTATTGGAGCTGTTCTTGCCGTAATATGGACTTGGTCTTTTACCAAATAGGGCTGTCTTCTGTTTACCACCCCTACCTTGTAACAACACAACTGATTGACTCAAACACTAAGAAGGAAAGAAATTCCACAAATGAGCTTTTAAGAAGGCACAACTGTTCATTGAAATACATTCCAGGTGACTACCTCATGAAGCTGGTTGAGAGATTGCCAAGAGTGTGGAAAGCTGTCATCAAGGCAAAGAGTGGCTACTTTGAGGAATCTAAAATCTAAAATATATTTTGATTTGTTTAACACCTTTTTTGGTTTCATCATGATTCAATGTGTTATTTCATAGTTTATATGTCTTCACTATTATTCTACATTGCAGAACATAGTAAACATGAAGCAAAACCCTTGAATGAGTAGGTGTGACTGGTACTGTATGTTTGCCATGTCAATAAAGCCCTTTGCATTGTTAGTGTGTGTATATTCTAATAGACTACACATGTTGTTGTGTGCTACGCTGGTGTCAGTAGTGAGATAGGATCCTATGCTGTCTGAGACAGTGCTGTGTTGCGAAGCTGCATGCTTTGCTAGATGGAGTGCTGTGTTGTGAAGCTCCATGCTGTGTGAGACAGAGTGCTGTGTTGTGAAGCTCGACGCTGTGTGAGACAGAATGCTGTGTTGTGAAGCTCCATGCTGTGTGAGACAGAGTGCTGTGTTGTGAAGCTCCATGCTGTGTGAGACAGAATGCTGTGTTGTGAAGCTCCATGCTGTGTGAGACAGAGTGGTGTGTTGTGAAGCTCCATGCTGTCTGAGACAGTGCTGTGTTGCGAAGCTGCATGCTTTGCTAGATGGAGTGCTGTGTTGTGAAGCTCCATGCTGTGTGAGACAGAGTGCTGTGTTGTGAATCCACGCTGTGTGAGACAGAATGCTGTGTTGTGAAGCTCCATGCTGTGTGAGACAGAGTGCTGTGTTGTGAAGCTCCATGACTGCTCCATGCTGTGTGAGACAGAGTGCTGTGTTGTGCTCCATGCTGTTGAGAGACAGAATGCTGTGTTGTGAAGCTCCATGCTGTGTGAGACAGAGTGCTGTGTTGTGAAGCTCCATGCTGTGTGAGACAGAGTGCTGTGTTGTGAAGCTCCATGCTGTGTGAGACAGAGTGCTGTGTTGTGAAGCTCCATGCTGTGTGAGACAGAGTGATGTGTTGTAAAGCCCCATGCTGTGTGTGCTGCTCCATGCTGTGTGAGACAGTGCTGTGTTGTGAAGCTCCATGCTGTGTGAGACAGAGTGCTGTGTTGTGCTCCATGCTGTGTGAGAAGCTCCATGCTGTGTGAGACAGAGTGCTGTGTTGTGAAGCTCCATGCTGTGTGAGACAGAGTGCTGTGTTGTGAAGCTCCATGCTGTGTGAGACAGAGTGCTGTGTTGTGAAGCTCCATGCTGTGTGAGACAGAGTGCTGTGTTGTGAAGCTCCATGCTGTGTGAGACAGAGTGCTGTGTTGTGAAGCTCCATGCTGTGTTGTGAAGCTCCATGCTGTGTGAGACAGAATGCTGTGTTGTGAAGCTCCATGCTGTGTGAGACAGAGTGGTGTGTTGTGAAGCTCCATGCTGTCTGAGACAGTGCTGTGTTGTGAAGCTCCATGCTGTGTGAGACAGAGTGCTGTGTTGTGAAGCTCCACGCTGTGTGAGACAGAATGCTGTGTTGTGAAGCTCCATGCTGTGTGAGACAGAGTGCTGTGTTGTGAAGCTCCATGCTGTGTGAGACAGAGTGATGTGTTGTAAAGCTCCATGCTGTGTGAGACAGAGTGCTGTGTTGTGAAGCTCCATGCTGTGTGAGACAGAATGCTGTGTTGTGAAGCTCCATGCTGTGTGAGACAGAGTGCTGTGTTGTGAAGCTCCATGCTGTGTGAGACAGAGTGATGTGTTGTGAAGCTCCATGCTGTGTGAGACAGAGTGCTGTGTTGTGATGCTCCATGCTGTGTGAGACAGAGTGATGTGTTGTGAAGCTCCATGCTGTGTGAGACAGAGTTCTGTGTTGTGAAGCTCCATGCTGTGTGAGACAGAGTGATGTGTTGTAAAGCCCCATGCTGTGTGATGAGACAGAGTTCTGTGTTGTGAAGCTCCATGCTGTGTGAGACAGTGCTGTGTTGTGAAGCTCCATGCTGTGTGAGACAGAGTGCTGTGTTGTGAAGCTCCATGCTGTGTGAGACAGTGCTGTGTTGTGAAGCTCCATGCTGTGTGAGATAGAGTGCTGTGTTGTGAAGCTCCATGCTGTGTGAGACAGAGTGCTGTGTTGTGAAGCTCCATGCTGTGTGAGACAGAGTGCTGTGTTGTGAAGCTCCATGCTGTGTGAGACAGAGTGCTGTGTTGTGAAGCTCCATGCTGTGTGAGACAGAGTGCTGTGTTGTGAAGCTCCATGCTGTGTGAGACAGAGTGCTGTGTTGTGAAGCTCCATGCTGTGTTGTGAAGCTCCATGCTGTGTGAGACAGAGTGCTGTGTTGTGAAGCTCCATGCTGTGTTGTGAAGCTCCATGCTGTGTGAGGGGGATTGCTTTAGCAGCACCACTCTCTCCCTAGTGGTCAGGTATCCACCAAATCATTGGAACACCCGTTCCAAATGTCCTCGACTGTATTTAAGAGATGCTGTGACACAGTGTTTGTGTGTTACATTAGGGATGTTTTGACAGAGTGTTTGTGATTAGATTTTTATTTGATTTTGTGTGTGTGTGTGTGTGTGTATACATTAGGGATATAGCAACACATGTAGCGTGTCTACGGGATTGCAGTTCTAAACATACTAAGATCGGATAGTGAGTGTGTGTGAGTGTGTGCGCTGGGCAGCAGTGGGATTATCCACCACAGATCAGATGAGGATTACCCAGCGGTCTAGCTAATGACACACTTCTAATCTGGAGTTACACTGTATTATGACACTGCTTTTACTGTACAAACACACACACACACACACACACACACACACACACACACACACACACACACACACACACACACACACACACACACACACACACACACACACACACACACACACACACACACACACACACACACACACACACACACACACACACACACACACACACACACACACTCCTTTCGCTTCGCCTTGTCTTGTCTTGCCTCCTTCCCCCTTCCTTCACCCGTCTCTGCTGTGTAACCGTAGTGACGTGATGCGGTGTCGGCTTGGCAACACAAGGCCAGTCTGTGAAACGACTCCATCACAGCTCTTTCTCCATCACAGCCTGTCTGTGTGTGTTTACAGCCTGCCTTTATCTGGGACTGACTCGCTGACTGGCTCTGGCTGACTGCTTGAATAGGTGACTAACTGACTGACTGACTGACTGACTGACTGACTGACTGACTGACTGACTGACTGACTGACTGACTGACTGACTGACTGGCTGACTGGCTGACTTACTACCTTTACGTGGGACTGCCTGACTGACTGTCTGACTGGCTGACTGCCTGGTTGACTGGCTGACTGCCTAACTGGTTGGCTGACTGACTGCCTGACTGCCTAACTGGCTGACTGACTGGCTGGCTGACTGGCTGACACTGTGCTGAAGGGGACCATCTATCACACAAACACATGAAGGCAAATGCACACAATCTTTCCTTGTCCCAGTCTGTAATCCCAACTACTTTCAACCTGACCACCATTGTCCCTGTTCCCAAGAGTTCCAAGTTAACCTGCCTAAATGACTATCGCCCTGTAGCACTCACATCTATAATTATGGAGTGCTTTGAAAGGCTGGTCATGACACACATCAGCACCATCATCCTAAACAGCCTAGAACCACTCCAATTTGCATACCTCCCCAACAGATCCAAAGAGGATGCAATCTCAATTACACATGACACTGCCCTCTCCCATCTGGACAAGAGGGGAAATAACCGTGAGAATGCTGTTCACAAACTCCAGCTCAGCGTTCAGCACCATAGTCCCCTCCAAGCTCATCACCAAGCTAAGGACCCTGGGACTGAACCCCTCCTTCTGCAACTGGATCCTGGGCTTCCTCACGGGCCGGCCGCAGGTGGTGAGGGTAGGCAACAACACCTTCGCTACGCTGACCCTCAACATGGGGGCACCTCAAGGGTATGTGCTTAGTCCCCTCTTGTACTCCCTGTTCACCCACAACTGCGTGGTCATGTATGACGATACGACAGTGCTGGCGGCCTGATCACCGACAGCGATGAGTCCTCCTACAGGGAGGAGGTCAGAGACTTAGCAGTGTGGTGCCTGGACAACAATCTCTCCCTCAACGTCAGTAAGACCAATGAACTGATCATGGACTATAGGAGAAAGAGGGCAGAGCACGCCCCCATCCACATCGACGGGGTTGTTGTGGAGCAGGACGAGAGCTTCAAATTCCTTGGTGTCCACATCACTAAGGACCTAACATGATCCATACCCAACCCCCCTCCCCCACCCATCATGAGGAGGGTATGGTAGCGCCTCTCACCTTAGGAGGATGAAAAGATATTGCATGGGCCCTTGGATCTTCAAAAAGATCTACAGCTGCACCATCGAGAGCATCTTGACTGGCAGCGTCACCGCTTGGTACAGCAAATGTACTGCCCTTGAGCGCAAAGCACTACAGGGTGGTGCAGTATAGCCCAGTGCATCACTTGGGCCGACCTCCCTGCCATCCAGGACCTTTATATCAGGCGGTGTCAGAGGAAGGCCACAGACTCCAGCCAACCAAGTCTTAAGACTGTTCACTCTGCAAATGGTACTGGTGCATCGGCTCTTGGACCAACAGGCTCAGAGACAGCTCCTTCCCCCCCTGCTATGACTACTAAATAGTAAATCAATGGTCCTCAAACTATCTGCTTGGACTCTGTCTTGCACTGATCCTACGCACCTTCTCTCACACACACTACATTGAGACTCCCACACAAAACCCACGCACATTCACACACACTACATACATATATATTACACACGCACACATACACACACACACTTTTAAACTCATAATTTGCTGCTGCTACTCTGTACTTTATTTTACTCATATTATTATCTATCCTGATGCCTGGTCACTTTACCTGCTTTCATGTACATATCTACCTCAAATACCTGGTACCTCTGCAACGTGATCTGGTACTGGTACTCCCTGTATAAAGCTCCATCATTGATCTGGTACTCCCTGTATAGAGCTCCATCATTGATCTGGTACCGATACTCCCTGTATAGAGCTCCATCATTGATCTGGTACTGGTACTCCCTGTATAAAGCTCCATCATTGATCTGGTACTCCCTGTATAGAGCTCCATCATTGATCTGGTACTGATACTCCCTGTATAGAGCTCCATCATTGATCTGGGTACTCCCTGTATAGAGCTCCATCATTGATCTGCTACTGATACTCCCTGTATAGAGCTCCATCATTGATCTGGTACTGATACTCCCTGTATAGAGCTCCATCATTGATCTGGTACTGATACTCCCTGTATAGAGCTCCATCATTGATCTGATACTCCCTGTATAGCTCCATCATTGATCTGGTACTGATACTCCCTGTATAGAGCTCCATCATTGATCTGGTACTGATACTCCCTGTATAGAGCTCCATCATTGATCTGGTACTGATACTCCCTGTATAGAGCTCCATCATTGATCTGGTACTGATACTCCCTGTATAGAGCTCCATCATTGATCTGGTACTGATAATCCCTGTATAGAGCTCCATCATTGATCTGGTACTGATACTCCCTGTATAGAGCTCCATCATTGATCTGGTACTGATACTCCCTGTATAGAGCTCCATCATTGATCTGGTACTGGTACTCCCTGTATAGAGTTCCATCAGTGATCTGGTACTGATACTCCCTGTATAGAGCTCCATCAGTGATCTGGTACTGATACTCCCTGTATAGAGCTCCATCAGTGATCTGGTACTGATACTCCCTGTATAGAGCTCCATCAGTGATCTGGTACTGATACTCCCTGTATAGAGCTCCATCAGTGATCTGGTACTGATTCTCCCTGTATAGAGCTCCATCAGTGATCTGGTACTGATTCTCCCTGTATAGAGCTCCATCAGTGATCTGGTACTGGTACTCCCTGTATAGAGCTCCATCAGTGATCTGGTACTGATACTCCCTGTATAGAGCTCCATCAGTGATCTGGTACTGATACTCCCTGTATAGAGCTCCATCAGTGATCTGGTACTGATACTCCCTGTATAGAGCTCCATCATTGATCTGGTACTGATACTCCCTGTATAGAGCTCCATCATTGATCTGGTACTGATACTCCCTGTATAGAGCTCCATCATTGATCTGGTACTGATACTCCCTGTATAGAGCTCCATCATTGATCTGGTACTGATACTCCCTGTATAGAGCTCCATCATTGATCTGGTACTGATACTCCCTGTATAGAGCTCCATCATTGATCTGGTACTGATACTCCCTGTATAGAGCTCCATCAGTGATCTGGTACTGATACTCCCTGTATAGAGCTCCATCATTGATCTGGTACTGATACTCCCTGTATAGAGCTCCATCAGTGATCTGGTACTGATACTCCCTGTATAGAGCTCCATCATTGATCTGGTACTGGTACTCCCTGTATAGAGCTCCATCATTGATCTGGTACTCCCTGTATAGAGCTCCATCAGTGATCTGGTACTGATACTCCCTGTATAGAGCTCCATCATTGATCTGGTACTGGTACTCCCTGTATAGAGCTCCATCAGTGATCTGGTACTGATACTCCCTGTATAGAGCTCCATCAGTGATCTGGTACTGATACTCCCTGTATAGAGCTCCATCATTGATCTGGTACTGATACTCCCTGTATAGAGCTCCATCATTGATCTGGTACTGATACTCCCTGTATAGAGCTCCATCATTGATCTGGTACTGATACTCCCTGTATAGAGCTCCATCATTGATCTGGTACTGATACTCCCTGTATAGAGCTCCATCAGTGATCTGGTACTCCCTGTATAGAGCTCCATCATTGATCTGGTACTCCCTGTATAGAGCTCCATCAGTGATCTGGTACTGATACTCCCTGTATAGAGCTCCATCAGTGATCTGGTACTGATACTCCCTGTATAGAGCTCCATCAGTGATCTGGTACTCCCTGTATAGAGCTCCATCATTGATCTGGTACTCCCTGTATAGAGCTCCATCAGTGATCTGGTACTGATACTCCCTGTATAGAGCTCCATCAGTGATCTGGTACTGATACTCCCTGTATAGAGCTCCATCATTGATCTGGTACTGGTACTCCCTGTATAGAGCTCCATCATTGATCTGGTACTGATACTCCCTGTATAGAGCTCCATCATTGATCTGGTACTGATACTCCCTGTATAGAGCTCCATCATTGATCTGGTACTGATACTCCCTGTATAGAGCTCCATCATTGATCTGGTACTGATACTCCCTGTATAGAGCTCCATCATTGATCTGGTACTGATACTCCCTGTATAGAGCTCCATCATTGATCTGGTACTGATACTCCCTGTATAGAGCTCCATCATTGATCTGGTACTGGTACTCCCTGTATAGAGCTCCATCATTGATCTGGTACTGATACTCCCTGTATAGAGCTCCATCATTGATCTGGTACTGATACTCCCTGTATAGAGCTCCATCATTGATCTGGTACTGATACTCCCTGTATAGAGCTCCATCATTGATCTGGTACTCCCTGTATAGAGCTCCATCATTGATCTGGTACTGATACTCCCTGTATAGAGCTCCATCAGTGATCTGGTACTGATACTCCCTGTATAGAGCTCCATCAGTGATCTGGTACTGGTACTCCCTGTATAGAGCTCCATCATTGATCTGGTACTGATACTCCCTGTATAGAGCTCCATCATTGATCTGGTACTGATACTCCCTGTATAGAGCTCCATCAGTGATCTGGTACTGATACTCCCTGTATAGAGCTCCATCAGTGATCTGGTACTGATACTCCCTGTATAGAGCTCCATCAGTGATCTGGTACTGATACTCCCTGTATAGAGCTCCATCATTGATCTGGTACTGATACTCCCTGTATAGAGCTCCATCATTGATCTGGTACTGATACTCCCTGTATAGAGCTCCATCTGATCTGGTACTGATACTCCTGTATAGAGCTCCATCAGTGATCTGGTACTGATACTCCTGTATAGAGCTCCATCAGTGATCTGGTACTGATACTCCCTGTATAGAGCTCCATCAGTGATCTGGTACTGATACTCCCTGTATAGAGCTCCATCAGTGATCTGGTACTGATACTCCATTGTATAGAGCTCCATCAGTGATCTGGTACTGATACTCCCTGTATAGAGCTCCATCAGTGATCTGGTACTGATACTCCCTGTATAGAGCTCCATCAGTGATCTGGTACTGATACTCCCTGTATAGAGCTCCATCAGTGATCTGGTACTGGTACTCCCTGTATAGAGCTCCATCAGTGATCTGGTACTGATACTCCCTGTATAGAGCTCCATCAGTGATCTGGTACTGATACCCTGTATAGAGCTCCATCAGTGATCTGGTACTGATACTCCCTGTATAGAGCTCCATCATTGATCTGGTACTGATACACCCTGATATAGAGCTCCATCATTGATCTGGTACTGATACTCCCTGTATAGAGCTCCATCATTGATCTGGTACTGATACTCCCTGTATAGAGCTCCATCATTGATCTGGTACTGATACTCCCTGTATAGAGCTCCATCATTGATCTG
The DNA here is from genome assembly GCF_021184085.1 of Oncorhynchus gorbuscha. Taxonomy (NCBI): domain Eukaryota; kingdom Metazoa; phylum Chordata; class Actinopteri; order Salmoniformes; family Salmonidae; genus Oncorhynchus; species Oncorhynchus gorbuscha. Next base: position 5,186,385 of record NC_060190.1, read on the forward strand.
GTACTAGATACTCCCTGTATAGAGCTCCATCATTGATCACTAATGATTCTCCCTGTATTAGAGCTCCATCTGATCTGGTACTGATACTCCCTGTATAGAGCTCCATCATTGATCTGGTACTGATACTCCCTGTATAGAGCTCCATCATTGATCTGGTACTGATATCCCTAATAGAGCTCCATCATTGATCTGGTACTGGTAATGCCTGGTATAAGCTCCATAATGATCTGGTACTGATACTCCCTGTATAGAGCTCCATCATTGATCTGGTACTGATACTCCCTGTATAGAGCTCCATCAGTGATCTAGAGCTAATGATCTGGTACTCCCTGTATAGAGCTCCATCAGTGATCTGGTACTGATACTCCCTGTATAGAGCTCCATCAGTGATCTGGTACTGATACTTGTATAGAGCCTCCATCATTGATCTGGTACTAATACTCCCTAATAGAGCTCCATCAGTGATCTGGTACTGATACTCCCTGTATAGAGCTCCATCATTGATCTGGTACTGATATAAGTCACTAATGATAGTAGAGCTCCATCAGTGATCTGGTCTGATACTCCCTGATAATAGAGTCACTAATGATAGTCAGTATAGAGCTCCATCATTGTCTGTACTCCCTGTATAGAGCTCCATCAGTGATCTGGTACTGATACTCCCTGTAATGAGCTCCATCAGTGATCTGGTACTGATACTCCTAATAGAGCTCCATCAGTGATCTGGTACTGGTACTCCCTGTAATGCCCATCATTGATCTGGTACTGGTACTCCTAATAGAGCTCCATCATTGTGGATTTTATTTTATCCCTCTTGTGTTACTATTTTATTTGTATTTTTAAACTGCATTGTTGGGAAGGCTGATGTGAATGCCACACACACACATAATACAGTCACTAATGATAGTCACACACAGATTGTAATGCCTGGTCACACATAATATGTCACTAATGATAGTCACACACACACACATTGTAACACACACACACACACACACACACACACACGATAATACAGTCACTAATGATAGTCAGCCAGGTAGGTAGGTAGATGCCCTGGAGCACAACAGATACAGATAGGCAGTCACTACACAGAGACTTGATACCTAGTGAGAAATCAATGCCAATTAGTTCCAAGCCTGATTCTAATTCTTCAATCCTGCTTTGTACTCATTCTAATAGTATGACCATCACAATTACAACCCTTAGAAGTAACCATTTACTATTCTAATTTCCCTATGAGATTGTAATGCCTGGTCATAACGATAATATATCACTAATGATAGTCAGCCGGAGATTGTAATGCCTGGTCATAACGATAATATATCACTAATGATAGTCAGCCGGAGATTGTAATGCCTGGTCATAACGATAATAAGTCACTAATGATAGTCAGCCGGAGATTGTAATGCCTGGTCATAACGATAATATGTCACTAATGATAGTCAGCCGGAGATTGTAATGCCTGGTCATAACGATAATATGTCACTAATGATAGTCAGCCGGAGATTGTAATGCCTGGTCATAACGATAATAAGTCACTAATGATAGTCAGCCGGAGATTGTAATGCCTGGTCATAACGATAATAAGTCACTAATGATAGTCAGCCGGAGATTGTAATGCCTGGTCATAACGATAATATGTCACTAATGATAGTCAGCCGGAGATTGTAATGCCTGGTCATAACGATAATAAGTCACTAATGATAGTCAGCCGGAGATTGTAATGCCTGGTCATAACGATAATATGTCACTAATGATAGTCAGCCGGAGATTGTAATGCCTGGTCATAACGATAATAAGTCACTAATGATAGTCAGCCGGAGATTGTAATGCCTGGTCATAACGATAATATGTCACTAATGATAGTCAGCCGGAGATTGTAATGCCTGGTCATAACGATAATATGTCACTAATGATAGTCAGCCGGAGATTGTAATGCCTGGTCATAACGATAATATGTCACTAATGATAGTCAGCCGGAGATTGTAATGCCTGGTCATAACGATAATAAGTCACTAATGATAGTCAGCCGGAGATTGTAATGCCTGGTCATAACGATAATATGTCACTAATGATAGTCAGCCGGAGATTGTAATGCCTGGTCATAACGATAATATGTCACTAATGATAGTCAGCCGGAGATTGTAATGCCGGATCATAAGGATATTATGTCACTAATGATAGTCAGCCGGAGATTGTAATGCCTGGTCATAACGATAATAAGTCACTAATGATAGTCAGCCGGAGATTGTAATGCCTGGTCATAACGATAATATGTCACTAATGATAGTCAGCCGGAGATTGTAATGCCTGGTCATAACGATAATATGTCACTAATGATAGTCAGCCGGAGATTGTAATGCCTGGTCATAACGATAATATGTCACTAATGATAGTCAGCCGGAGATTGTAATGCCTGGTCATAAGGATATTATGTCACTAATGATAGTCAGCCGGAGATTGTAATGCCTGGTCATAACGATAATGTCACTAATGATAGTCAGCCGGAGATTGTAATGCCTGGTCATAAGGATATTATGTCACTAATGATAGTCAGCCGGAGATTGTAATGCCTGGTCATAACTATAATATGTCACTAATGATAGTCACACTGGAGATTGTAATGCCTGGTCATAAGGATATTATGTCACTAATGATAGTCAGCCGGAGATTGTAATGCCTGGTCATAACTATAATATGTCACTAATGATAGTACTGAGATTGTAATGCCTGGTCATAACGATAATACTGTCACTAATGATAGTCAGTACGGAGATTGTAATGCCTGGTCATAACGATAATATGTCACTAATGATAGTCACTACAGGAGATTGTAATGCCTGGTCATAACGATAACTGTCATAATGATAGTCAGCCGGAGATTGTAATGCCTGGTCATACACTGATAATACAGTCACTAATGATAGTCATACACGGAGATTGTAATGCCTTCATACTGTTATACATACAGTACTGTCACTAATGATAGTCAGTGGCCGGAGATTGTAATGCCTGGTCATAACGATAATATGTCACTAATGATAGTCATACACGGAGATTGTAATGCCTGGTCATAACTATAATAGTACTGTCACTAATGATAGTCAGTACTGGAGATTGTAATGCCGGATCATACACTATATTACTGTCTTTAAGATTTGTCATGGAGATTTGAATGATAAATACAGCTCAGTCTAAACAAACGTAATCAGAAGACTGTTAAACTACAGTACTGTGATATGAATACACTGTTATACAGTTACAGTAAGGTCTTATGTACATTGCAGCACAACTTATAGGAGGTTTATCTCTGAATAACAAGTACATCATTTATGTTTAATCAGCAGCATACTGTTGCCTTGTGTTTGTGGGTTCGTGTTTGTGTGTTGTGCATTACACTGTGTGTGTGTGTGTACACTACAGTACTGTCCTTTGTACACTGTTGTGTACAGTACTGTGTGTGTGTTATGTACAGTACTGTCCTTTGTACACTGTTATGTGTGTGTGTGTGTGTACACTGTGTGTGTGTGTTACAATGTGTGTGTCCTTTGTACACTGTTATACACTACACTCTTTACCCCACTCCCTCATTTCTCTTACAGCAGTTTTACACGGCCAAGCTATACACAGAGCACAGTACACTGTTATACACTATCAGTACTGTCCTTTACAATACACTGTTATACACTACAGTACTGTCCTTTACAGTACACTGTTATACACTACAGTACTGTCCTTTACAGTACACTGTTATACACTACAGTACTGTCCTTTACAATACACTGTTATACACTACAGTACTGTCCTTTACAGTACACTGTTATACACTACAGTACTGTCCTTTACAGTACACTGTTATACACTACAGTACTGTCCTTTACAGTACACTGTTATACACTACAGTACTGTCCTTTACAGTACACTGTTATACACTACAGTACTGTCCTTTACAATACACTGTTATACACTACAGTACTGTCCTTTACAATACACTGTTATACACTACAGTACTGTCCTTTACAATACACTGTTATACACTACAGTACTGTCCTTTACAGTACACTGTTATACACTACAGTACTGTTCTTTACAATACACTGTTATACACTACAGTACTGTCCTTTACAGTACACTGATATACACTACAGTACTGTCCTTTACAATACACTGTTATACACTACAGTACTGTCCTTTACAGTACACTGTTATACACTACAGTACTGTCCTTTACAATACACTGTTATACACTACAGTACTGTCCTTTACAATACACTGTTATACACTACAGTACTGTCCTTTATACAATACACTGTTATACACTACAGTACTGTCCTTTACAATACACTATTATACACTACAGTACTGTCCTTTACAGTACACTGTTATACACTACAGTACTGTCCTTTACAATACACTGTTATACACTACAGTACTGTCCTTTACAATACACTGTTATATACTACAGTACTGTCCTTTACAATACACTATTATACACTACAGTACTGTCCTTTACAGTACACTGTTATACACTACAGTACTGTCCTTTACAGTACACTGTTATACACTACAGTACTGTCCTTTACAGTACACTGTTATACACTACAGTACTGTCCTTTACAGTACACTGTTATACACTACTCTCCTGTCCTACAGTGCACCACATTTTGTTACATTACAGCCTTATTCTAAAATACTTTTTATTTTTTATTATGACAAAGCAAAAACAGTTTTGGGGGAAATTTCTGCAAATGTATTAAAAATAAACAAGTGAAATATCACATTTACATAAGTATTCAGACCCTTTACTCAGTATTTTGTTGAAGAATCTTTGGCAGCGATTACAGCCTCGATTCTTCTTGGGTATGATGCTACATGCTTGGCACACCTGTATGTGCCAAGCATCAGGTTGGATGGGGAGAGTCGCTGCAAAGCTATTTTCATGCCATTCCATAGATGTTTGATCGGGTTCAAGTCCTGGTTCTGGCTGGGCCACTCAAGGACATTCAGAGACTTGTCCCGAAGCCACTCCTGCATTGTCATGGCTGTGTGCTCAGGCTCATTGTCCTGTTGGAAGGTGAACCTTCGCACCAGTCTGAGGTCCTGAGTGCTCTGGAGCAGGTTTTCATCAAGGATCTCTCTGTACTTTGATCCGTTCATCTTTCTCTCGATCCTGACTAGCCTCACAGTCCCTGCCGCTGAAAAACATCCCCACACCATAATGCTGCCACCACCAAGCTTCACTGTAGGGACAGAACAGTCTATTGTGTAACAATAAGGTCCATGGTGTTGTAGTCTATCGAACAGAACAGTGTATTGTATAACAGTAAGGTCCATGGGGCTGTAATCTATAGAACAGAACAGTATATTGTATAACAGTAAGGTCCATGGGGCTGTAATCTATAGAACAGAACAGTATATTGTATAACAGTAAGGTCCATGGGGCTGTAATCTATAGAACAGAACAGTGTATTGTATAACAGTAAGGTCCATGGGGCTGTAATCTATAGAACAGAACAGTGTATTGTATAACAGTAAGGTCCATGGGGCTGTAATCTATAGAACAGAACAGTGTATTGTATAACAGTAAGGTCCATGGGGCTGTAATCTATAGAACATAACAGTGTATTGTATAACAGTAAGGTCCATGGGGCTGTAATCTATAGAACATAACAGTGTATTGTATAACAGTAAGGTCCACGGGGCTGTAATCTATAGAACAGAACAGTGTATTGTATAACAGTAAGGTCCATGGGGCTGTAATCTATAGAACAGAACAGTGTATTGTATAACAGTAAGGTCCACGGGGCTGTAATCTAGAACAGAACAGTGAGGTCCATGGGGCTGTAATCTATAGAACAGAACAGTGTATTGTATAACAGTAAGGTCCACGGGGCTGTAATCTATAGAACAGAACAGTGTATTGTATAACAGTAAGGTCCATGGGGCTGTAATCTATAGAACAGAACAGTGTATTGTATAACAGTAAGGTCCACGGGGCTGTAATCTATATGACAGAGTTGTTGCCACCTCTGGAGGCCCATTTAGCGCTTGGTGGGAAAGGTGCTGACAGACTGCTCCCTACACACACACACACACACACACACACACACACACACACACACACACACACACACACACACACACACACACACACACACACACACACACACACACACACACACACACACACACACACACACACACACACACACACACACACACACACACACAGTTCCCTAATCCACCTGGCATCTGGAGCCAAGCAGCAGGGTGTGTGTGTGTTTATGGCATTATCCTGTGTATAATCACAGGGCCTTGTTATCGATGTGCAGAGAGTGACTCAGATGGAGACACCATACACACCAGCATTCAACCGCCCTCCTGTAGGAGGAACACACACACGAGTGGGGAACAGTGGATCTCGCCATTATGTAATGTGTTATGCAACACACACACACACACACACACACACACACACACACACACACACACACACACACACACACACACACACACACACACACACACACACACACACACACACACACACACACACACACACACACACACACACACACACACACACACACACACACACACACACACACACACACAATAACTAGGATGATCCCAATAGAGGATTTTCACCATCCTCTATCCGTTAAACTATATGGTCTCTCTGTATATTTATGCACAGTGCCAGTCTAAAGTTTGGACACACCTTCTCATTCCAGTGGTTTTCTTTATTTGTACTATTTTCTACATTGTGGAATAATAATGAAGACATCAAAACTATGAAATAACACATATGGAATCTTGTAGTAACCAAAAAAGTGTTAAAGAAATCAGTGTTAAAGAAAATATATAATTTTTTGGAGATTTTTCATCGTAGCTACCCTTTGCCTGATGAGAGTTTTGCACACTGTGTGTGCATTAAGTTTGCCTGATGACAGTTTTGCACACTCTGTGTGTGCAATAAGTTTGCCTGATGACAGTTTTGCACACTCTGTGTGTGCATTAAGTTTGCCTGATGACAGTTTTGCACACTCTGTGTGTACATTAAGTTTGCCTGATGACAGTTTTGCACACTGTGTGTGCATTAAGTTTGCCTGATGACAGTTTTGTACACTCTGTGTGTGCATTAAGTTTGCCTTGATGACAGTTTTGCACACTCTGTGTGTGCATTAAATTTGCCTTGATGACAGTTTTTCACTCTGTGTGTGCATTAAGTTTGCCTGATGACAGTTTTGCGCACTCTGTGTGTGCATTAAGTTTGCCTGATGACAGTTTTGCACACTCTGTGTGTTCATTAAGTTTGCCTTGATGACAGCTTTGCACACTCTGTGTGTGCATTAAGTTTGCCTTGATGACAGTTTTGCACACTCTGTGTGTGTATTTGTGCAATAGATGGTATAAGGTACAGGTAGTTTGCCCCCGGTGATGCATTGTGCAGACCTCACCACCCTCTGGTGAGCCTTGCGGTTGAGGGCGGTAATGTTGCCGTATCAGGCGGTGATACTGCCCGACAGGATGCTTTCGATTGTGTATCTGTAAAGGTTTGTCAGGGTTTTAGGTGACAAGCCA
>NC_060190.1:5201471-5218971 GCF_021184085.1 Oncorhynchus gorbuscha
GAAGAGAGAGACAGAGGGACAGAGTGGAAGAGAGAGACAGAGGGACAGAGTGGAAGAGAGAGACAGAGGGACAGAGAGGAAGAGAGAGACAGAGGGACAGAGAGGAAGAGAGAGACAGAGGGACAGAGTGGAAGAGAGAGACAGAGGGACAGAGTGGAAGAGAGAGACAGAGGGACAGAGTGGAAGAGAGAGACAGAGGGACAGAGTGGAAGAGAGAGACAGAGGGACAGAGTGGAAGAAAGAGACAGAGGGACAGAGTGGAAGAGAGAGACAGAGGGACAGAGTGGAAGAGAGAGACAGAGGGACAGAGTGGAAGAGAGAGACAGAGGGACAGAGAGGAAGAGAGAGACAGAGGGACAGAGTGGAAGAGAGAGACAGAGGGACAGAGTGGAAGAGAGAGACAGAGGGACAGAGAGGAAGAGAGAGACAGAGGGACAGAGTGGAAGAGAGAGACAGAGGGACAGAGTGGAAGAGAGAGACAGAGGGACAGAGAGGAAGAGAGAGACAGAGGGACAGAGAGGAAGAGAGAGACAGAGGGACAGAGTGGAAGAGAGAGACAGAGGGACAGAGTGGAAGAGAGAGACAGAGGGACAGAGTGGAAGAGAGAGACAGAGGGACAGAGTGGAAGAGAGAGACAGAGGGACAGAGTGGAAGAGAGAGACAGAGGGACAGAGTGGAAGAGAGAGACAGAGGGACAGAGTGGAAGAGAGAGACAGAGGGACAGAGTGGAAGAGAGAGACAGAGGGACAGAGTGGAAGAGAGAGACAGAGGGACAGAGTGGAAGAGAGAGACAGAGGGACAGAGTGGAAGAGACAGAGACAGAGGGACAGAGAGGAAGAGAGAGACAGAGGGACAGAGTGGAAGAGAGAGACAGAGGGACAGAGTGGAAGAGAGAGACAGAGGGACAGAGAGGAAGAGAGAGACAGAGGGACAGAGAGGAAGAGAGAGACAGAGGGACAGAGTGGAAGAGAGAGACAGAGGGACAGAGTGGAAGAGAGAGACAGAGGGACAGAGTGGAAGAAGAGACAGAGGGACAGAGAGGAAGAGAGAGACAGAGGGACAGAGTGGAAGAGAGAGACAGAGGGACAGAGTGGAAGAGAGAGACAGAGGGACAGAGAGGAAGAGAGAGACAGAGGGACAGAGTGGAAGAGAGAGACAGAGGGACAGAGTGGAAGAGAGAGACAGAGGGACAGAGAGGAAGAGAGAGACAGAGGGACAGAGTGGAAGAGAGAGACAGAGGGACAGAGTGGAAGAGAGAGACAGAGGGACAGAGAGGAAGAGAGAGACAGAGGGACAGAGAGGAAGAGAGAGACAGAGGGACAGAGTGGAAGAGAGAGACAGAGGGACAGAGTGGAAGAGAGAGACAGAGGGACAGAGAGGAAGAGAGAGACAGAGGGACAGAGAGGAAGAGAGAGACAGAGGGACAGAGTGGAAGAGAGAGACAGAGGGACAGAGTGGAAGAGAGAGACAGAGGGACAGAGTGGAAGAGAGAGACAGAGGGACAGAGTGGAAGAGAGAGACAGAGGGACAGAGAGGAAGAGAGAGACAGAGGGACAGAGTGGAAGAGAGAGACAGAGGGACAGAGTGGAAGAGAGAGACAGAGGGACAGAGTGGAAGAGAGAGACAGAGGGACAGAGAGGAAGAGAGAGAAGGTGGTTTGGTGCATCAGACTGCAAGCATTGGCTTTTTCCTCCACGAAGGTTCATCAGAGACCTGCATAGAGGCACTACTCTGAATACGGGATGGACTCCTCCCTCTCTCTCTCTCTCTCTCTCCACCCACACTCTCTCTCTGCCCATCTTTTCCTCCCTATGTCCCTCTCTCCCTCTCCCCCCTCTCTCTGACTCGCTCTATCCCTCGTTCTTTAAACTCGAGAGAAATCAATTCCCACAAATTAATCATTCTGCCTAAAGCGGTTTGAGAGAGAGAAAGAGAGAGAGAAACAGAGAGTGGGGCAGAGAGGAAGAGAGAGACAGAGAAAGGGAGAGAGAGAAACAGAGAGAGAGGGAAGAGAGAGAGAAACAGAGAGTGGGGCAGAGAGGAAGAGAGAGACAAAGAAAGGGAGAGAGAGAAACAGAGAGTGGGGCAGAGAGGAAGAGAGAGACAGAAAGGGAGTGAGAGAAACAGAGTGGGGCAGAGAGGAAGAGAGAGACAGAGAAAGGGAGAGAGACAGGGGATGGGGTAAAAGAGAGTAAATCATGTACATAATAAGGGGTTCAAGGCTATTTAAGCACTGTTTTGGATTGAATTTGGTTACGTGTTCAAGGCTATTTAAGCACTGTTTTGGATTGAATTTGGTTACGTGTTCAAGGCTATTTAAGCACTGTTTTGGAGGGGTGGAGACAAGCACAAAGACAGGTGAAACAGATCAAGGTGTGACAGTTCAGGATATATACAGTGTTGTGAAAAAGCATTTGCCTCCTTTCTGATGTTTTCTATATTTTTATATTTATATATATATTTTTTTTAATTTGGCCCACTCTTGCAACTCCTTTAACTCAGCAACATTTGTATGTTTTCAAGCACGAACTGCTGGTTTCAAGTCCTGCCATCTCAATTGGGATTAGGTCTCAAAACGTCACATTGGTTGATTTTTAACATGCCTCAGGACCTAGACGACTTGCCTTAATAGAAGGAAGCTTGAATTCTGCTCTGTATCAGAGAATTCTACAGGGGAATATCAGGCCACCCGTCTGTGAACCAGAGCTGAAGTGCAGCTGGGTCCTGCAGCAAGACAACGATCCAAAACACACAATCAAGTCTACATGAAAATGGCTAAAAAGCAACACATTTGAAGGTTTAGAACGGCCTCGTCAAAGTCCAGACCTAATCCCAATGGAGATGTTGAAGGTTTAGAACGGCCTAGTCAAAGTCCAGACCTAATCCCAATGGAGATGTTGAAGGTTTAGAATGGCCTAGTCAAAGTCCAGACCTAATCCCAATGGAGATGTTGAAGGTTTAGAATGGCCTAGTCAAAGTCCAGACCTAATCCCAATGGAGATGTTGAAGGTTTAGAACGGCCTAGTCAAAGTCCAGACCTAATCCCAATGGAGATGTTGAAGGTTTAGAATGGCCTAGTCAAAGTCCAGACCTAATCCCAATGGAGATGTTGAAGGTTTAGAACGGCCTAGTCAAAGTCCAGACCTAATCCCAATGGAGATGTTGAAGGTTTAGAACGGCCTAGTCAAAGTCCAGACCTAATCCCAATGGAGATGTTGAAGGTTTAGAACGGCCTAGTCAAAGTCCAGACCTAATCCCAATGGAGATGTTGAAGGTTTAGAACGGCCTAGTCAAAGTCCAGACCTAATCCCAATGGAGATGTTGAAGGTTTAGAACGGCCTAGTCAAAGTCCAGACCTAATCCCAATGGAGATGTTGAAGGTTTAGAACGGCCTAGTCAAAGTCCAGACCTAATCCCAATGGAGATGTTGAAGGTTTAGAACGGCCTAGTCAAAGTCCAGACCTAATCCCAATGGAGATGTTGAAGGTTTAGGACGGCCTAGTCAAAGTCCAGACCTAATCCCAATGGAGATGTTGAAGGTTTAGAACGGCCTAGTCAAAGTCCAGACCTAATCCCAATGGAGATGTTGAAGGTTTAGAACGGCCTAGTTAAAGTCCAGACCTAATCCCAATGGAGATGTTGAAGGTTTAGAATGGCCTAGTCAAAGTCCAGACCTAATCCCAATGGAGATGTTGAAGGTTTAGAACGGCCTAGTCAAAGTCCAGACCTAATCCCAATGGAGATGTTGAAGGTTTAGAACGGCCTAGTCAAAGTCCAGACCTAATCCCAATGGAGATGTTGAAGGTTTAGAACCGCCTAGTCAAAGTCCAGACCTAATCCCAATGGAGATGTTGAAGGTTTAGAACGGCCTAGTCAAAGTCCAGACCTAATCCCAATGGAGATGTTGAAGATTTAGAACGGCCTAGTCAAAGTCCAGACCTAATCCCAATGAAGATGTTGAAGGTTTAGAACAAAGTCCAGACCTAATCCCTGGAGATGTTGAAGTTTCAAAGTCCAGACCTAATCCCAATGAAGATGTTGAGACCTAATCCCAATGGAGATGTTGAAGAACGGCCTAGTCAAAGTCCAGACCTAATCCCAATTGAGATGTTGAAGGTTTAGAACGGCCTAGTCAAAGTCCAGACCTAATCCCAATGGAGATGTTGAAGGTTTAGAACGGCCTAGTCAAAGTCCAGACCTAATCCCAATGGAGATGTTGAAGGTTTAGAACGGCCAGTCAAAGTCCAGACCTAATCCCAATGAAGATGTTGAAGGTTTAGAACGGCCTAGTCAAAGTCCAGACCTAATCCCAATGAAGATGTTGAAGGTTTAGAACGGCCTAGTCAAAGTCCAGACCTAATCCCAATTGAGATGTTGAGGCCTAACTTGACCCTTACTTAACCATTCAGACTTCAAAACCTAACCTAACCCAATTATGTTAAACCAGTTCAGAAAGCCTAACAAAGTCCAGACCTTAACCATGGAGACTTAATGTTAAGTTTGCAGCTAAAGGTGGCCATTCAGTTATTCAGTGTAAACCTTAACTTTTACCTTAACCCAGCCTAGGGGCAATTGGCTGTTGCATAGGTTTGTTAAAAAATAAAGTCAGGGTTAGACCATTCAGACTTAATGCCTAACCTTGGATAAGAGCCTGCTAAACCTTAAATTCAGAATTAATAACTCTTACCTTAACCATTGGAGCCTACCCAAAACCTTAACCCTTACCTTAACCATTCAGACTTAATGCCTAACCTTAACCCTGCGCTTAACCAGTTTCAGACTTAATGCCTAACCAACATATATTAACATATTATAACCTTAACCCTTACCTTAACCATTCAGACTTAATGCCTAACCTTAACCCTTATTTACCTTAACCATTCAGACTTAATGCCTAACCTTAACCCTTACCTTAACCATTCAGACTTAATGCCTAACCTTAACCCTTACCTTAACCATTCAGACTTAATGCCTAACCTTAACCCTTACCTTAACCATTCAGACTTAATGCCTAACCTTAACCCTTACCTTAACCATTCAGACTTAATGCCTAACCTTAACCCTTATCTTAACCATTCAGACTTAATCCCTAACCTTAACCCTTACCTTAACCATTCAGACTTAATGCCTAACCTTAACCCTTACCTTAACCATTCAGACTTAATGCCTAACCTTAACCCTTATCTTAACCATTCAGCCTATCCCAGACCTTAACCCTTACCTTAACCATTCAGACATAATGCCTAACCTTAACCCTTACCTTAACCATTCAGACTTAATGCCTAACCTTAACCCTTATCTTAACCATTCAGCCTATCCCAGACCTTAACCCTTACCTAAACCATTCAGACTTAATGCCTAATAACCCTTACCTTACACCATTCAGACTTAATGCCTAACCTTAACAGTCTTCTTACCTTAACCATTCAGACAGACCACTAAACCATTCAGACTGCTTATAACTAACAACATACACCAGTTTTTAACCCTTACCTTAACCATTCAGACTTAATGCCTAACCTTAACCTTAACCCTTACCTTAACCATTCAGACTTAATGCCTAACACTTAACCCTTACCTTAACCATTCACCAGTCTTATCCCAAACCTTAACCCAGTCTACCTTAACCATTCAGACTTAATGCCTAACCTTAACCTTACCCTTAACCATTCAACCATTCAAACCTTAATACCTTAACCACAGACTTAACCTAACCTTAACCCTTACCTTAACCATTCAGCATATCCCAAACCTTATCCCTTACCTTAACCATTCAGACTTAATGTCTAACTCTTAACCCTTACCTTAACCATTCAGACTTAATGCACAATGTCACACACCAACTCAACAAAACCAGAATCTTTTAGGAGATAATGCCTACCCTTAACCACTTCAAATTGTCCAAATGTCCTTAGATGGACGTGAATAGTGACTTGTACACGGGTGACCTGGCTTCACACACACACACACACACACACACACACACACACACACTTCATCACACACACACACACACATACACACAGTCTTCACATCACACACACACACACACACACACACACACACACACACACACACACACACACACAGTCTTCATCCACACACACACACACACACAGTCTCACAAACACACACACACACACACACACACACACACACACACAGTCTTCACACACACACATACACACAGTCTTCATCCACACACACACACACTACACACAGTCTTCCACACACATCCACAACACACATGCACACACACACACACACACAGTCTTCATCCACACAACACACACACATACACACAGTCTCCATCCACACACACAGACATACACACAGTCTGCATCCACACAGTCTTAGTCCACACACACACACACACACACACACACACACACACACACACACACACACACACACACACACACACACACACACACACACACACACACACACACACACACACACACACACACACACACACACACACACACACACACACACACACACACACACACACACATCTGGGATTGTAATATCCACTGCCACATACAGTGAGGATGATCCAGTAAATGTGTGTTGGTGATATTTCACACTCTTAACACTTTCCTTTAGCCACAGCTGCACTGCAGGTAGTCTGAACATGGTGCAGTGCACAATGTCACACACCAACGAATGAACAAAACACAAGTGCAATGGTGCAGAAAAACACACACACACACACTCAGAGTGCTTGTGTGACAGCCTGTATGTGTGTCCATCCATACACCATTAGAGAGAGTCTGACATGGCTCCATACACCATTGACATAATCTGACACATAACCGTTGGACTGAATCTGACACGTTTCCATACACCATTGGACTGAATCTGACACGTTTCCATACACCATTGGACTGAATTGTTTCCATACACCATTGGACTGAAGAATCATTGACTGAATGGTTTCCATACACCATTGGACTGAATCTGATGCTGCTCCATACACTGGGACGTTTCAATACACCATTGGACAGTCATGGCTCCATACACCACTGGAGAGAGTCTGATGCTCCATACACCACTGGAGAGAGTCTGATGCTGCTCCATACACCACTGGAGAGAGTCTGATGATGCTCCATACACCACTGGAGAGTCTGATGCTGCTCCATACACCACTGCTGCTCCATACACCACTGGAGAGTCTGATGCTGCTCCATACACCACTGGAGAGAGTCTGATGCTGCTCCGACCCAAAATGACAAGTACTTCTTTAGCCCCAGGACACACTTCCAATTCATTATCTCTGTCTGCCCAAACAACATCTGTGAAAGGGAGAGAGGGAGGAGAAGGGAGAGAGAGAAGGATAGGGGGTGGAGAAGAAGGAAAGATACAGGGAAAATATATATAGAGAGTAAAGGAGGTAGAGGGGGATGAGAGGGGGTGGAGAAGAGGAAGAGATAGACAGAGCATATATATAGAGAGAGAAGGAGGGAGAGGGGGAGGAGAAAAGAGAAAAGAGAGAGGGAGAGAGAGGTGGAGTGGAGAAAGGAGAAAAAACACACACCATAGGAGACACACAAACCCTAGGAGACACACACACCCTAGGAGACAAATACACACCATAGGAGACACACACACCCTAGGAGACACACAAACCCTAGGAGACACACACACCCTAGGAGACACACACACCCTAGGAGACACACAAACCCTAGGAGACACACACACCCTAGGAGACACACACCCTAGGAGACACACCCTAGGAGACACATACACTAGGAACACACAAACCCTAGGAGACAAACCCTAGGAGACAAAACACACCCTAGGAGACAAACACACACCCTAGGAGACAAATACACACCCTAGGAGACACACACACCCTAGGAGACAAACACACACCCTAGGAGATAAACACACACCCTAGGAGACACACACACCCTAGGAGACACACAAACCCTAGGAGACACACACACCCTAGGAGACAAACACACACCCTAGGAGACACATACACCCTAGGAGACACACAAACCCTAGGAGACACACACACCCTAGGAGACAAACACACACCCTAGGAGACAAACACACACCCTAGGATACACACACACAAACCCTAGGAGACACACACACCCTAGGAGACAAACACACACATCCTAGGAGACAAACACACACACCTAGAGACACACACCCACACACACGCTAGGAGACACACACTCCCCAGGAGACACACACAAACCCTAGGAGACACACACACCCTAGGAGACAAACACAGACCCTAGGAGACACACACACCCTAGGAGACAAACACACACCCTAGGAGACAAACACACACCCTAGGATACACTAGGAGACACACACACTCTAGGAGACACACACACCTTAGAGACACACACAGTCAAACACACACACCCTAGG
Organism: Oncorhynchus gorbuscha; assembly: GCF_021184085.1. Classification (NCBI taxonomy): domain Eukaryota; kingdom Metazoa; phylum Chordata; class Actinopteri; order Salmoniformes; family Salmonidae; genus Oncorhynchus; species Oncorhynchus gorbuscha. Next base: position 5,209,863 of record NC_060190.1, read on the forward strand.
AGACACACACACCGTAGGAGTCAAACACACACGCTAGGAGAGGAACACACACCCTAGGAGACAAACACACACGCTAGGAGACAAACACACCCTGACAAACACACCCCCAAAGACACACACACCCTAGGGAGACACACACCCTAGGAGACACACACACCCTAGGAGACACACACACCCTAGGAGACACACACACGCTAGGAGACACACACACCCTAGGAGACACACACACGCTAGGAGACACACACTCCCCAGGAGACACATACACGCTAGGAGACACACACACCCTAGGAGACACACACACCCTAGGAGACACACACACCCTAGGAGACAAACACACACCCTAGGAGACACACACACCCTAGGAGACAAACACACACCCTAGGAGACACACACACCCTAGGAGACACACACATGCTTGGAGACACACACACACGCTAGGAGACACACACACCCTAGGAGACAAACACACACACGCTAGGAGACACACACACCCTAGGAGACACACACACCCTAGGAGACAAACACACCCCCTAGGAGACACACACACCCTAGGAGACACACACACGCTAGGAGACACACACACCCTAGGAGACAAACACACCCCCTAGGAGACACACACATCCTAGGAGACACACACACCCTTGGAGACACACACACACACGCTAGGAGACACACACACCCTAGGAGACAAACACACCCCCAAGGAGACACACACACCCTAGGAGACACACACACCCTATGAGACAAACACACACCCTAGGAGACACACACACACCCTAGGAGACACACACACACGTGCTAGGACACACACACACCCTAGGAGACACACACACTAGGAGACACACACACGCTAGGAGACACACACACCCTAGGAGACAAACACACCCCCTAGGAGACACACACACCCTAGGAGACACACACACGCTTGGAGACACACACACACACGCTAGGAGACACACACTGGGAGTATGCCAGGAGTACTGCTTCCCGGCCGTTATTAAAATCTGGAACTGGATTCAAGTGTTGGTGCTTCCTTGCAAAATAGTCCTTGGTCTCAAAGGGAATAAATAAAATAAAGCTAAATCAAAAAATTCAATAAATAAAATGTGATAATCAGAACTCGGGGTTTCCATTCTAGGTGACGGTGTTGTCATGGGGATGTGTTGTTGTCGTGCCATACTGAGTGAACTCGGGGTTTCCGTTCTAGGTGACGGTGTTGTCATGGGGATGTGTTGTTATCGTGCCATACTGAGTGAACTCGGGGTTTCCATTCTAGGTGACGGTGTTGTCATGGGGATGTGTTGTTGTCGTGCCATACTGAGTGAACTCGGGGTTTCCATTCTAGGTGACGGTGTTGTCATGGGGATGTGTTGTTGTCGTGCCATACTGAGTGAACTCGGGGTTTCCGTTCTAGGTGACGGTGTTGTCATGGGGATGTGTTGTTGTCGTGCCATACTGAGTGAACTCGGGGTTTCCATTCTAGGTGATGGTGTTGTCATGGGGATGTGTTGTTGTCGTGCCATACTGAGTGAACTCGGGGTTTCCGTTCTAGGTGACGGTGTTGTCATGGGGATGTGTTGTTGTCATGCCATACTGAGTGAACTCGGGGTTTCCGTTCTAGGTGACGGTGTTGTCATGGGGATGTGTTGTTGTCGTGCCATACTGAGTGAACTCGGGGTTTCCGTTTTAGGTGACGGTGTTGTCATGGGGATGTGTTGTTGTCGTGCCATACTGAGTGAACTCGGGGTTTTTCCGTTGTCTGGGGAGGTGACGGTGTTGTCATGGGGATGTGTTGTTGTCGTGCCATACTGAGTGAACTCGGGGTTCCCGTTCTAGGTGACGGTGTTGTCATGGGGATGTGTTGTTGTGTGCCATACTGAGTGAACTCGGGGTTCCCGCTCTAGGTCCGGTGTTGTCAAATTCCATACTGAGTGAATGGATTCAAGTGTTTGTCGTTTTGTTTTGTCTGCATAAACTTTCAAGATTTAGAACTCAAGGGATTTTGTTGAAGTGACCACTAGTACCATGTTCTCCTCAAAATCTTGTCATGGGGATGTGTTTTACAGAGAAGAGGAAGAAGTTGACTACTAGGTACCATGTTGTCATGGGGAAAATCTTCTCCTACGTTTACAGACAATGGATTCAAGTGTTACTAGTACCATGTTCTGTCTATAAATCTTCTCCAAGATTTAGAACTCAAGAACATTTACGGCGGAAGTGACCACTAGTACCATGTTCTCCTAAAATCTTCTCCTACGTTTACAGAGAAGAGGAAGAAGTGACTACTAGTACCATGTTCTCCTAAAATCTTCTCCTACGTTTACAGACAAGAGGAAGAAGTGACTACTAGTACCATGTTCTCCTAAAATCTTCTCCTACGTTTACAGAGAAGAGGAAGAAGTGACTACTAGTACCATGTTCTCCTAAAATCTTCTCCTACGTTTACAGAGAAGAGGAAGAAGTGACTACTAGTACCATGTTCTCCTAAAATCTTCTCCTACGATCACAGAGAAGAGGAAGAGAGGTGAGTAACTGTGTGTATAATTCAGGTATTTCCTCCTATCTACTATAGTGTGGAAGTGACCCAGATACATGTTGATACTATGGACTACCTGGGATGGTTGTTCATATGAGACGTGACCTATGATAGCAGCTCATGGTGCACCTGAGGAATCAAGGTCAGCATGTTAAGAGTCAGCTCAAGGTTTTTAGGCCAAAACCTGTGTAGCGTAGGTAGAAGCAAATGACTATATCGTTAAAGAATAAGAATGTTACATTGTTTTTGTGCCTCTCTGAGCGATGTTAAATCAGTTCCCGGGGTCATTTGGTATTTGGTATTATTTGGTATTTTATTAGGATCTCCATTAGCTGTTGCGAAAGTAGCAGCTACTCTTCCCGGGGTCCACATGAAACATGAAACATGACATAATACGGAACATTAATAGACAAGAGGGGAACTACACACATTTTGAAATGTAAAAACAACATACGTAGCCTACATATCAATACATACACACAAACTATCTAGGTCATATAGGGGAGAGGCATTATGTTTTTTAAGGTTTGCTGTTCATTTGAGCAATATGAGATGGGAGGGTGTTTTCTGCAATAATGGCTCTATATAATACTATACGCTTTCTTGAATTTGTTCTGGATTTGGAGATGTTGCAAAAAAACCTGGTGGTATGGGGTAAGTTTGTGTGTCAGAGCTGTGTGTAAGTTGACTATGCAAAGAATTTCAACACAGTGTTTCTTCTAAAAAGAAGAAGTGATGCAGTCAGTCTCTCCTCAACTCGTAGCCAAGAGAGACTGGCCTGCATAGTATTTATATCAGCCCTCTAATTAGAAGGAAGAGCAAGACGTGCTGCTCTGTTCTAGGTCAGCTGCAGCTTAACTAGGTCTTTCTTTTGCAGCACTTGACCACAACTGGACAATAATCAAGATAAGACAAAACTAGAGCCTGCAGGACTTGATTTGTGGAGTGTGGTGTCAAAAAAGCAGAGCATCTCTTTCTTATGGACAGACCTCTCCCCATCTTTACAACCATTGAATCTGTCTGTTTTGACCATGACAGTTTACAATCTAAGGTAACACCAAGTAATTTAGTCTCCTCAACTTGTTCAACAGCCACACCATTCATTACCAGATTCAGCTGCGGTCTAGAGGTTAGGGAACGATTTGTTCCAAACACAATGCTCTTAGTTTTAGAGATGTTCAGGACCAGATTATTACTGGCGACTCATTCCAAAACTGACTGCAACTCCTTGTTAAGGGTTTCAGTGACTTCATTAGCTGTGGTTCCTGACACGTATATGGTTGAATCATCAGCATACATGGACACACAGGCTTTGTTTAATGCCAGTGACAGGCCATTGGTCAAAATAGAAAAGAGTTGGGCCTAGAGAGCTGGCCTGCGGTACACCACACCCTACATGTTTGACATTGGAGAGGCTTCCACTAAAGAAAACCCTTTGAGTTAGTTCTATTGGATAGATTGCTCTGAATCCATGATATGGCAGAGGTTGAAAAGCCATCAAATCTAAGTTTCTCAAAATCAGGTTATGGTCAATAATATCAAAGGCTGCACTGAAATCTAACAGTACATCTCCCATAATCTCCTTATTATCAATTTATTTCAACCTTCTCTATAAACACACTGAAAGTCTGTTATCAATTTGTTTACATATAAATAGCATTATATTTGGTCAAACACCATTTGTTCCAACAGTTTGCTAAGAGTTGTCAACAAGCTGATAGGTCTACTGTTAGAACCAGTAAATGCTGCTTTATCACTCTTGGGTAGCGGAATGACTTTGGTTTCCCTACAGGCCTGAGGACAAACACCTTCCTCTAGATTCATATTAAAGACATGACAGAAAGGAGTGGTCATATAGTCAGCTACCATCCTCAGTAGCTTTCCATCGACATTGTCAATCCCATGAGATTTGTCATTACTGATTGATAACACTCATTTTCCCACCTATCCCACATGAACTTTTACAAAATTAAAACGTCAAACTTTTCTTTCAACCATTTGTTTTCATACATGTTCGTTGTTGGAATTTCCTGCCTAAGTTTGCCCACTTTGCCAATAATCATTCAAATAATTGGCAACATCAAATGGTTTTGTGATGAATATGCCATTTGAATCGATGAAAGATGGAGTTGAATTTGTCTTGTTGCCCATCATTTCATTTAATTAAAGTACTCCAATGTTTTCTCTCTCCATCATTCTTTATATCATTGATCTTGGCTCCATAATAAAGTGTATTCTTCTTTTTGTTGAGTTTAGTCACCAGATTTAGTAGCCATTCCTTTTCCCATCTCTTTCAACCATAGAGTTTTTCATTTCCTCATCAATCCATGGAGCCTGAACAGTTACAACAGTCAGTTTCTTAAACAGGTGCATGTTTATCAAAACATTGGAGGAAGCAATGTCATATATTCATCAAGTGCAGCGTCTGGATGCTCCTTGTTAATCTCAACAGACCAACAAATATTTTTAACATCATCCACATAAGAGTCACAGCAAATATTTTGTATGACCTCTTATACATGATATTGTGATTACTGCATATAATGGGTATGGATACAGCTTTAGAACGAAGTTATACAGTATTAGACATGTAATCAATACATGTGGATGTTTGTAAACACCCTGGTAGGTTGATTAATAACCTGAACCAGATTACAGGCACTGGTTACAGTGAGAAGCTTCCTCTTGAGCGGACAGCTTGATGAAAACCAGTCAATATTCAGGTCCCCAAGAAAGTAGACCTCTCTGTTTACATCAAATACACCATCTAGCATTTCACACCTTATTTAGATACTGACTGTTAGATATTATTTAGATACTGACTGTTAGATATTATTTAGATACTGACTGTTAGATATTATTTAGATACTGACTGTTAGATATTATTTAGATACTGACTGTTAGATATTATTTAGATACTGACCCATAGCAACACCCCAAAATAATAGGCTTTAGATGAGGCAGATGAACCTGCAACCACAGTTCTTCATTAACCCTTAACCCTTGACACGAGATCTCTAAGTATCACAGGGACATGGCTCTGAATATATATAGAAACACCTCCTCCATAAGCATCCCTGTCTCTTCAATAGATGTTATATCCTTGTATTGCTAAGTGAGTCTCAGAAATGGCTAATATATTAGTGTTATCTGATGTTAGCAAGTTCAAATGTCAGGAACCTTATTTCTAAGGCTACATACAGTGTATTCACATGAGCTATTTTCAGCCCTTTCCTGGGTAGCTTGTCAGAGACATAATATGGAAAAGAACAAACAAAGCAAGATAAAAAACAATATTCAGCAGTCGATGAATTAGTTGAGTAAGTGGGTGTGCTGCTGGGTGGAAGCTACAAACTTATAGGCCTGGCTCTCTCATCCCTTCCAGGCTTTTGGGAGGGAGGGTGGACAATGAGCCTGTTATAGCGGATGTAAGCAATGTCCCCACGCGCTCTGGCATCTTTTCTGGCAGGATAACTCATTTTCTGTTCTGGCGCACAGCTTCAAGATAGTCCTCTTTGACGAAGATGTACATCACTTTCAATTTCTTGTCTCTTTCCAGAACAGTTACCTTGTCCTTTAACCTCGGATTTTGACCACTAAGGCCTAGGCCTGTCACCTGGGAAGGTGGTGCGTTTTCCAGTCCTGTGGGCGTGCTCCACCTCAATCTTCCTGTGGTCCATCTTCAGTTTCTCCAAGATCATTTCCCTCACTCTGTCCTCAGATTCCGTCTAGATCTCATGTGAAGATTCTGCAATTCCGTCCACAACAATGTTGTTACACCTTGATTGTCCCTCGAGATAATCTGATTTCTCCATCATTGTTATCATGGATTCACACACAGAACTGATGTCCTCTCTCAATGACTTACAGATTGCTGTCATGTTGCCGTTCTCCTGTTTAAACTCATCGAGCTGAGACCCTGGGAGAACTGGAAACCTTTCTTCTGGTCCTGGACCTCTCTGGTCAGGTTGTCCATTCTTTTATTAGTTGACTCCACCAGTATTTGGACACAACACTTGAAGCTATTTTCTTGTTGTTGTAACAACTGCTTGTAGAAATATTTGTGTTTGTTTATAAGATCCTTCACCTGTGATAGAGAGACACCACTGTCCTCAACGGTACTCCCACCAGCTTTGGTCTTTGTCATGGTAGTAATGTAGACTACGCTGTTACTCCTCGCAGTTCCAGACAGGTTAGGTCTCAGGGAACATGGAAACAGCAACAAACCGCAGGGATCTAGAAAGTTAAAAGCCCGGGACAATTTGCGGTCCCAGCCACAAGGGCTAACTGTGCTCAAGCCCTCAAGGAAACCCTGCTAAACTGATAGCCAGCTAAGTTGCATTGTGCCTTTTGTAGTCAACTTGAGCTACAAAAGATTTCCACTACAATTTTCACGTTACTACCAACCTTATTATAAAGGAAAAATTGAACATTTGTTCACAAAAAAATATTGTTTTCACATATCATTGTCATTTCTTTTGAGAATTTTACCCCCTTTCCTCCCCAATTTCGTGGTATCCAATTGTTAGTAGTTACTAGTTGGCTACAATCGGGTTGCTGGGACTGCTGCCATCTGTCCAGGGATCCAACCCCTGGCGCCACCGGGAAGCCCTATTAGTGTCAATGCAACTTTATTGTCCATGAACAACAGAAATGTGTCTTCTTCCGAGACAGCACACATACAACTGAGACAAGCACAGGTTCAACCTGCAGCAGCACCCCTGGATGGAAAGCATGTTGAGTCTTGCTCAAGGGCCAAACCACTTTAGGATGTTAACCCTGGCCCTCCATGCCAGATCAATTTATCAAGCAGGGCCACAGGTCCAACTCCTAGACGTTTGACTGTAAGTGAAGGACTGTATAGGACTGTATATATGACTGTATATATGACTGTATATAGGACTGTATTCTGTATTTAGGCCAATGACTGTATATATGACTGTATATATGACTGTATATAGGACTGTATATATGACTATGACTGTATATATGACTGTATATATGACTGATATAGGACTGTATATAGGACTGTATATATGACTGACTGTATATATAGGACTGTATATACTGTATATGTATATAGGACTGTATATAGGACTGTATATAGGACTGTAGGACTGTATATATGACTGTATATAGGACTGTACTGTATATGACTGTATATAGGACTGTATATATGACTGTATATATGACTGTATATATGACTGTATATATGACTGTATATATGAATAGACAAAGTCATCGATAACGTGACACTGTTCATTCCTACATCATGTGAAGACTCATTGAATGTCAAAGTAAGTGACTGTATATATGACGACTGTTAAGAATAGACAAAGTCATCATGAAGACATAACATGCGCAGTTTGAGAAACTCTCAGGAAGTGAAGTTGCAGGCTGACATTAGCATCTAAATGATCCTTATATAACTTCAAGTGCGATTTTAAAATGATCGGTTCAAGGACATACATCTGGTGTATTAGAAGCAATGATTTGGTGCCATGGTTGTCTTGAAATGTTTTATTTATTTATGCAAAGATTGACCACGAAGATTACCATTTTTCCATACACTATAATGGGGGATCCTGTTTTCCGTAGACAATGCCTGCAGTACCGTGGTCGGCCTTGAACTTCCGTTGCGTCATTGAGAACGGGCAGTCGTTCTCCCCTGGTTTAGGCATGCAGCTCCCACATGAACTCCAGACGATGTAGGCTCACAGAAACAACTCTACGGTTCAGTTCAGGAATTCATTTCTGACGGGGTTAAGGGTTAAGGTTTGGGATAGGTTTAAAACAAAAACAACTCGGGTTACGTTCAGGCATGAATTCTGATTGAGTTTGAGAGTTCAGGCCTTAATTCTCTTGGTTAAGTTCAGGATTTAGGTTTGGGATAGGGTCCAGAGGCATTGTTGTGCCCTCTTCACGACTTGTGTGTGGACCCTGATGATAGATCTGTAGTAATGTAGACACAGAGGAACCTGAAGTTCTCACCCTGCTCCACTACATCCCAGTCGATATGAATGGGGGGGGGGTCCATTTTAGGGTGCTGTTGTGCTTGCAAGTGAGTGTGTGTGTGTGTGTGTGTGTGTGTGTGTGTGTGTGTGTGTGTGTGTGTGTGTGTGTGTGTGTGTGTGTGTGTGTGTGTGTGTGTGTGTGTGTGTGTGTGTGTGTGTGTGTGTGCATGCATGTATGAGTGTTTGTGTGTGTTGAGGGAAAGGCTGTTGAGAAGGAGGTTGTTGTCCTGGCACCACATTGCCTGGTCTCTGACCTCCTCCCTACAGGTGATCAGGCCTACCACCGCCCTGTCGTCAGCAAACTTAACGATGGTGTTGGTGTTGAGGCCACGCAGTCGTGGGTGAACAGGGAGTGCAGTAGGGGACTAAGCATGCACACCTGAGTGGTCCCATGTGTTGAGGATCAGCGTGCAGATGTGTTGTTGCCTACCCTCACTACCTGGGGCCCGTCAGGAAATCCAGGATCCAGTTGCAGAGGGAGGTGTTCAGTCCCAGGGTCCTTAGTTTAGTGATGAACTTGGGGGGAACTATGGTGTTGAAGGCTGAGCTGTAGTCAATG